>NW_026623510.1:237396-321911 GCF_030028575.1 Malurus melanocephalus
CTTCTCCAGGCTTATAATTTCATTTATGTAAAGAGACACTCCATAGATCAGTCAACAGAAACACGGCATGCCGCTGTCACTATCAAGATTTTAAATAGCAGGCTTTGCAATAACTATGTAAATTATTAATATGTAAATTTAGAGACAAATTATCTCCTCTGAGTCTCAGGGCCTTGGAAGGAGCGATGCACAGATCCTGCAGGGAGCAGCCTGAGCACGGGACCCTGCTGTTATTCCCAGGTGAAGGTGCTTGGTGAAACCATCTGGTTCTGGCTTCCCTAAAACCTGCAGGGGCTCCTCATCAACCACACCAATCTGCAGGGAGGGAAATGACATCTCTGAGGAGCACAGGCAGGGCTGCCATGAGGAATTCTGGCTCCTGATTCCCTGCACAGGCTTGTACAGCGAGCACACACACGGGTTTGGTGGAAGAAGGAAAAGCGTGGGATGAGCTCTGTCCTCACACTTACGGATGCACAAGGGAAGGAAAAGGGTGGAGGAGGAAGGACAGTGAAAGCACACACCCTAGAGATGGCAAAAGATGGTGCTGGGGGGAGAATTTGAAGATGAAGATAGAAAACAATTGGAGGTGAGCAGGGACGCTCTCCACGGCTGGGGAAAGAAGGAGCAGTTTGGGGAATGATGCAGGAGCCTGATTTTTCTGGGRCAGATGGGAGAAGCCGGAGCTGATGATCCCCCACAATCCCTGATCTCAATTTCCCGTGCTCCTGGGCTCCCTCCCATCGCTGCCTGCCCTGTGCCAGCACACCTTCCCCAACAAACAAGTGTGAACTGCACCACCCAAGGAAAACTGTGGGACAGGCAGGGTGGCCAGGCAACAAGGCACCCTGGATGCTGTCATAGCCAATGCCACAGTGTCCCCAGCAGCAGGGAGAAGTAATTACAGGAGAAATCCTACAATCTCCAGCCATGGGGACTGCACAAGCAGATGCCTACAGGTGCCAGTTGGAGCTGCAGAAAGCAGAGCAGAACAGGAGAGACGGGAGGTGAGACTCAACTCCCACCCTGAGCTGTGGGATGCACACTGGAGGACAGGCCACATCTGAAACCCTTCCCAGACACCATCACTGAAGAGGGGATTGTGTTTCTGACACCAGCTCTCCCCAAAGGAAAGGGCCCTGGCTAAAGTCTCAGGCTGTCAAAACTCCCACGGCTCAGGAATGCTAAACCAGCAAAAGCCAGCTTTACTCTTCAGAAACTGTTCAAGGGTTCCTCCTTTGCACCACGTAGGAGGAACTGCAGACCTGATTTATTTTAGTTGAAAACAAGCCAGGASAGACAACATTTGAAAGTTTTGCTCCCCAGCCCTGATGGCCTGACTGACTGAGGGAAATGAGCCAAGGTGATACATCACCAGCGCTGCCAGAGCTGCCAACACAGGCCTGAAAAAAGGAGATTCCTCAGTGTTTGGACACTGAACTTTCTGCTGATATGGTTGTGAGCACAGGTAGAAAAAACCTGGYGAGTTTCAGGCTGTTTGGATGGGGTAGAACGACCACAAAAAGCAGCAGGTGACTGTTTTAACAAATAAACAGCTGCCAGGGCTGGTGAGCCTGTCCTGCCACCCCTGCAGCTAAAAGCTCATGAGATTGACACATAAATAATGAATGAAAGTCAACTGGTATGAGATCCACACTCCTCTAATCCCMTGTTTGAAGTGTCCAGGTGGCAATTCTGCTGTTAACTCTGTGAAGTTAAACAGGGTGATTCTGACCTGCTCAGAGAGGACAGGATSAGGTGGCACCACGGTGGCCACCAGTGCCAGGTGGCTGCACCTCTCAGGACATCGGTCTGAGCAAGAACCCATCCCCTGTGGCTGCCTCAGACCTCTGTAATGATTATTCACAAAGAAATCAATCTGCCAACAGGAGGTGAGGSCATCCCCTGCTGCTTACACGGCCTCCAGGACAATCAGTGTCCAGGGGCACTTGGAGGAATCCTCCCACTCTGTCTTGTTAACACTGAGCTGCCAACCTACTCAAGGATCAGGGAGTTGTAAAGTTGGGGTAAGAACCTCTCTCATTTCTGTCCCACTCCTGGAGACAGAGCAGAGGCTCAGAAGCATCTGGATAGGACCAGATGAACCCTGAGGTCAGTGGCAAAGCAGGCAGAGCTCAGAGCTGATTCTCAGGCTGTGCTGAGGGCTGTGTAACACACAATTTACATTGGTCCCCTTTGCTGATGCTCACTAAAATCCTTCTACGAGATTCATCATCTTTTTTTTTGATGGAAATCTGCTCAGCATGGTAAACATGCAGGAACAAGAGAGAAAGAATGAAAATTCTCAGATTTTTTCTCTGTGTAAGCGGTCAGCTTCCGCTTATTCAGGGTGATTAATCGGAGATGAGTACCACAACAGCCCTCAGAAGAGAAACCTCACAAATCTCCTTTCTCACAAAACAAAGGCTGCTCACTGGAGTGTTCAGGTACTCAGTTACATTCAACACAAGCTAATTCACTTATCTTCAACAAGTGGGCTATTGATTTTTTTTTGCCTGATTTCTAAGCTGCCCGGGGCTTTCTGAACTACAACAATAGCATCCTCCATTTAAAAAAAAAAAAAAAAAAAAAAAAAGGAGGAAACTCAGTGGAAAATATCCCTTTGCTCATCAGTAATTAGGGTGACTTCATGTTTCCTTAGTTCTGTCAGTATATTCAGCACAGCCACGGTTTAGAAAACTTTCACAATACTGTTTCACTTATCTCTGCTGTATAACTTGATACCATAAACTGCATTCTACTTTTTTTCTGTGCTGAAAATATTGCAGATCATATTTGTCCACGAAGAAAAATTGTCCAGTTGCTGGGAGTAATTTGCTAATTGTGCTGCCAGTCACAGAGCTGGAGTTTTGTGACTTTTGAGATTGCCACACACAGTCAAGAATGAAATGGCACGTCTCATGCTTTTGGGGTAAAAATTTTTAATAGGTTCAGACTCACACTGCAGCTGTGATAAAAGCRTATCAACTGTACTGCATTCCACAATTCAGCATTCTAGATGTTGAGATAAGAAAGGTGTGTCATTGTTTTTGCCCCATCAGTACACAGAGAAGCTGAAATRCTTCACAAATTCAGGAATATTCACAAAATAWTCRCAATTTCAGGATTTAGATACAAATGAACCACAGGAAAACTCAGTGKTTTTGAATGTGTTAAATGATCTTTATTCATTTCCAAGGTGAAAGATGCTTCTGTGAGTATTTTCTTACCTTCTGCATCTGAGCTTTAAGGTACATTTAGCCTATGTTTTKGTAAGCTGTTGTCAGTGCAGGTCGTGTATTCTCATTATAAAGTCCACAATAGAAAAAGAACTTAATTTACAGAATAAAGCCWTAATAAAGATGACTGGATATTGTATTGCTGAAAACAGATTTATAGATAAAACTGGACTAGTAAGCCAATATACTGTAACTAAAGTAATTTTCCTCAAAGTAAGAATAATCTTAAGAGTCGATTGTAATTTTGAGGGATGGGTTCCTACACAGGCAAAACAGTCCTAATTTCCCATATCAAAGAGAAAATCAGAACCATAGCCCTTGGTCCTTAGGCACAGTGGACTAACAGATAACTAAACAGAAGTGTCAGGAATCTTCCAAGCCRGGTTTTTCCTCATGCTTTTGCCCTGAAGGAATACTTTATTTCCCCCAATTTTCTCCCTTTTGTCTGCTAGCTGAAGTACATTACTGGAAAACCACGCACAAATGAGGCCCCCAGGCTCCAAATTTGGAATATAATGTTCTTTTTGTTTCACCTCGTGCTTCTGGAGGGCAAGGAAGATGGTGAAAGGCCTTGAGGGGAAACTGTATGAGGAGTGGGGGTCTGTTCAGCCTGGAGAGGAGGAGAATGAGAGGAGACCTCCTTGCAAAAAAACATCTTTGGAAGGGGAAAAGGGGGGGCAGGCACTGATCTCTGCTCCGTGGTGACAGGGACAGGACCTGAAGAATGGCCTGAAGTGACAGGGGTGGTTTAGGCTGGATATTAGGAAAAGGTTCTTCTTTCAGAGGGTGGCTGGGCAGTGGAAAAGCTCCCAGGGAATGATCACAACACCAAGGCTGTAATAATTCAAGGAACATCTGGACAATGCTCTTGGGCACATGGTGGAATTGTTGGTGGGTCCTGTGCATGGCCAGGAGTCGGACTCTGTGATCCTTGTGGGTCCCTTCCTATCAGCACATTCTGTGATTCTAAACTGCAACTAGGAAAAGAAATAAACCAAACAATAGACCATTTCCCTCCTCTCATGTCTTAGCAGAGAGGGCTGGGCTGGTGCTGCATTTTGGGTGACAAAGTGTTTAGAAAGCCTGGCAGGCAGGAGCTGTGACCTGTGACAGCTCTGCCAGCATCACCCAGGGGTTTTGGCCCTGGAGAAGCTCCCCAGCCCAGGGTGGGCTGAGCCCATCCTGCCCCAACCCAGGCATCRAGAGTTTTCTGCACAAAGGGGGATCCCAAGAGTTCAGGCTTTTCCTTTGCCCATGGGATGAATATCGTCCTACCAGCCATTTACCCTTACAAGTCAGCTTCCAGCAGTTTCCATCGCCCCTTAAAATGCACATTTTCCAAATAAGAAAGCCAAAATTGAATTGTATCCACAGGAGAAGATGACACACACACACACCAGCAATGCTCCAGAGCTGCAGCAATTCAGGATCCCCCCACGCTCTGTCGATACCTGCAGGTGGGGGGAGGAATCTGTCAAGTGCAATACAATTCCAGGAAAGATATCTCCTCTGTTCTCTTTGTCAAATTGACACACACAGATATTTCAATCTATACTTCATGGTTAAAATTGATCCTAGCGAGAGGATATGTAGCTTGATCAAACTTCTGCAGGACTGAATCAAACAGGATTGATGGCAAAAAATACCTGCTTTAAAAGAGAAGGAAGTTTTTTTCTTGTGATTGTGTGGAGCTGGAGTCTTGATGAGGGACAGACAGGACAAAAAAAAAAAAAAAAAAAAAAAAAAAAAAAAAAAAAAAAAAAAAAAAAAAAAAAAAAAAAAAAAAAAAAAAAAAAAAGAAGCTCTAACATGACCAGTTCAGCATAAATAACTCTAACACCACTAATTCAAGGACCATATAAACAAAAATAAAGCATCTCTATATATAATTCTGTCACTTTGAAAATGGTGACCTTTTACACTGTATTAAAAATCCATGTATTTTCAATTCCTGCCCTACAGTGCCAGCTGTTACTCCGCAGCTCTGTGCCTGTGGAGGGATGGGAAAGTGTGTGTGTGCAGATCTTTTAAGACCTAAAATAAAAATCTTTGCTCATTTAGGATAAAGTCCTAATAAATAGAACTATAAGCACAACAGAGTTTTTGGAGTGTTGATCCGAGATAAGTGTGATTAACAGCATTTATCAAAGATAAAAAGGTAAAATTCTGTATCATATAAATATGATACTGAATATAAATATGTAAGGATTGTATTTAAAAAATATCATCCCTGTGTAGTCAGTACATAATATTAACTGGATCCATTATATAATTTCCACATTATAAAGGATCTGACCAGACAATAAGCATGTTATTAGCTTGGCAAACATTGCTAAATACAGTGATTATTTCAAAGCCAGGATTCACATGTACCTGCTAACAAAGAATGTGCTCCCCCCCAAAAAAAAACATGTTTGGGTATCAGATCACTCCTTTACTTTATTGCACATCACTCCTTTACTTTATTGCACATCTGAACTTTAAAACACAAATTTCAGAACCTCTTCTGTAACTAAGGTGGGTTCTGAAAACCATTTGAATAATTGCCATAAGGGAAAACCAGGGTTGCCAATCCAGTTTCAATATTCTTTCTGTCACAAATTTGCTTGCTTCAGCTTCTTCTCCCACTGAACTGTACTTGGCTGTTGTTTGACGGTCATTTTGTATTTTCATGCCAAAGAAAACAATTAATTTAAATTACAAAAAAAAATCCCAAAATGCTGGTGTAAAAAAGTCATTTCACATTGGTTCCAGAGCTAGCCTGAAATGTGCTGGTTTTGGCTATGATCCTAAAAGCAGCATATCATTGCAGCACTACAGCAGGGTGTAGGAATCTAAGGTTTATCCAGGGAAATATTAAGAAAAAGATGTGAGGATAAAATAAAGCTTCTGTGACAACYARYAGGAGCAMRTGGAAAACAAAGAAAGAAGTAAAARTACATATCTTAATTCAGGTCATGTTTAATAGTAAATTTTGTACTAATGATAGAAATAACCCCTTGATCTACAGGTATTCTGAATCCCCTCCTTTAAAAGTATGGGATGCTGCTGAAAATTTGTCATGATGAGAGCACCCAGGACTGATGGCCAAACACTGACCAGCTCCCACTTCCCTTGAGGAAAATTGCAGTTTTCCCTCTATATTATTCCTGTAGTCTCACAATTACTATCCCACTTTAGTCAGTAAACAGGTGAGCACATTAAATATTTGGTATAAATATAAATGTTATTAAGCAATTTATTATTTGTCTTCTCATAAGGATTTCTAGATTAAAAACCCTTCAAGACTCAGTCCTAGGACTTTCAGTTCATTAATCATCTGCAGGAGCTCTAATGATAGATAGAAAAATGTGAATTATAGGCATATGACTAACCAGTATGGATTTTGGCAAAATAAAAACCCATAAGATGCTCTTCAATCCATTATTGCCCACAAATGCAGGAAAAAACAATACAATGTCAACATTTGCCAACCATATACCACAGAAACTTCCTGTAATATAGAGAGAAAAATGAGAGCAATTGGAGATTTTAATCCCTATAAACCCATTGAAAAATGCAGTTTTATTAACAGCCTCTACAGTGTGCCCAAAAAAAATTTAAAAATGGATAGGAAACAATGACCCTTGAAGGGCTAAATATGTTGCACGGAGGTAGTTTAGGTAATCATTGAAGACCATAGAGCAAAACTCAATGAGGAACCTCAACACACACAGTGCATCATCCAAAGCAGCCTGACAGAGCAGCCTCAGCCAGGAATATTCACCCCAGTTCCACGTGCATGAATCAGGGCTCAAATCAGGCAGGTAAACTGTGTGCACAGTTCAGCTGAATAAATGATATTTTAAGTTTTTTGTCAATCTGGAGCAGGGAGTCCCTGTTCTCACTCTGCCATTTCCCCCCAGGGCAGGGGTGAGCCCAGGCTGAGAAAGCGCTGCTGGAAAAATGTGGTGCTTAAAATAAACACAAATCTCATTTTCATAAAGTRACTGAGGCGCTTGGAAGTGTAAACACCACTGAGATTTTATAAGATTTGGGAACTTAATTTCAAAATTAGGAATTAACTTCTTAACAGACTTACGTTTTAGACATCACTGAGTGTATTTTCAAAGGGTTTTAGAAACCTGAAAGAGAAGCCGTGGGCCTACTTGTATTTTCAAAAGCCCCTGTGCAGAGCAGTGACCTTCCCGGGCTACTTGAATTTTGTTTTGAAAATCATGAGATGCTTCTCTGTAGCTCCAAGTGCCTGAACCATTTATTTGATAACATAATACCTAATAATTTAGGTATATCTGCTCTTTCTATTTTCGAAAGAACAGCGAAAGCACCATAAGGAAGGCAAGGACTAACAGATAACTGTTTTCTGARGCTTTTATTGTAGCTGAAGGAACTATCAAATAGACCCTCATAACCCTTCCACCTATGCTAACATGTTATTTGTGCAAGTTTTAGAAAGGGGTTATCAAGTTAATAGCAAGTTTTACAAAACAGCACCAACTTTCCTGGCAGAATGTAAAAGTAAAATTCTGAATTTTCCAGTGTCTGAAAGAGAGCCTCCTAACCAGCTCCCTCTGTCTGRACCCGTGTTTGGCTGATGCTGCAAATTTATCTAGCAAAGTGAAACACGGGATGTTTTTTTTTTTCCTAGCAAAACAACTGAATGACATAGCAAAGCACAGCAGGGCAATTTAACCCAGCAGTGTACTCAAGAGCTGAGATCTGCATAGTCCAAAACCCCTGGTATTAATCTCACCTGTCTCTGCCAAAGAGAAAATAATTTAAACTACCAGTTAACAAAACCATGATTCCATGCCAACCTCAATCTTTTGATCCAAGAACTGGCGCTGGTCACTACTCCAGTTTGCAATTTTCATCACAATTATTTGTTCTGCTCTTATCAGTGTATTAATACATCCCTTTATACCACCTTTGCATTATGAAGCTCATGCAATTAATTGAGGATTTCTATTTATTGAGATGTTTTTTCCATGGTTACACAGATGTCAAGGAAGGGCCTGTACTACAACCTTTGGACTGGCTGRCATCTGTCTCACTGAAAACAACATTTCTTCCCTTCCAAGTAACACAACAGCTATGTAACCAAACACAAGCAAACAAAAGCAATGTCAGCATCTTCAGATTATTTATAATTTATCAAAAGTGGGAAAAATACCAGGTTTGGTAGAATTACTTGATAGTGTAGAAGAGAGATGGAGAAAGGACTATTAAAAAACACTCATGAACACAAGACAGACCCTTCCCCCTCCATCTCCAGTGTGTGGGGAAGGGGACAGGGGTGATGGGATTCATTACACCCTRCTGGCTCCTTCAGGCAGCAAGGTTCCCATTTGCATCCAGACAAGTTAAAACTGTCCTTTAATTCCTCAATCACTAAACAGTACAGTGTATTAATTCTCAGCGTAATTACAGCAGGAACTACAAAATGTTATATACTATCAATACACATTRGTATAGAAAAATGCAAAAAAATTTGAAAGAGTACCTTCCATCTACTCCGTACTACTCATTTTTCAAGAAATGCATCCACTCTAGGACTGTCTAACAGTGTTGCACCTTCCTGAGGGTTACACTGTTCATTCTAGGACAGAACTGTGGAAATACTGCCAAGTTAGACTTACACCAGTCTTTTACATTTAAAAGGACACTGTGATCAAAGTAACACTGCCTGAATACCCTCCTTTCTCTCAAAAACCAAAAATCATTACTAAAGTTAAGCTCTGTGTGTACCAACAGGTGGCATTTCCCAGTGAGGTGAATGTTGTTGTTTATAACTCTCTCTGATTGCCTGCAGGTCTCCCTCAAGATGACGAGCTCATGGATCAACTTTGAGCCCATATTCCACAAAAATCAAGATGGTGAGTCTTACCCAGAAACAAAAGATAATTAAGGTCACAAGTGGACACTTGGGGGTCAGACTGGGTGGCATTATGAACATTTGTGTGGGTTTCTATATGATTTTGCTTAATTTGAACTTAGCCTTCAGCGAAAGCTAAAGCAGCAGGACAGAATTTAAATTCTCTTCTTATGTTCCAATTTATACCACCTTTGCTTGTCGCCCTTTGTCAGACCTCACCAGGGCCTGCTGAATGGACAGATAAAACAGAAGAGTGTCCATTGGTGAGTTTGGGTTAACACCACTAAACAGAGTCAACTTTGGTGTGGTTTGTTTTTTAACCCACGATTCAGGAGGCGTCTACRTGGTATCCAATATGTATGAGCCTCKATACACAGCACTTACAGTGCATTTTAAAAAGCTACCCCTTTTATAAGTTAAAACCCACAATACATTTTTAACCAGTTCTTGAGTATTCTAAAAAGGAAATGTTTCTGGTTTCCAAGCCAGAACTGGTCATTTTTTTTTTCTACAGAATATGATGTTTGAAAATCAGTTCTTCCTATTATAGATTTCTCCCTCAGCTTGTAGAAAATCCATGATTCCCTAAACATTGGTCTTTGAAAGCACATTGACTAAAATCTTCATGCCTAATTCATGAAGTGTAGTCTGGAGATTAGTGGAGCTGGACATAGACCAGGAATACTTTATCATATTCTAATAAGCAGAGGCTGAAAATTGCATTTCTAAAGCTACAGTATTAAAGGGCACACTGCAAAACATGACCCAAACATAACTCAGTAGTTCTACACTGTCTGTAAAGGCTTTGATATGATAAAGTATGCTGACGAGGGGAATAAACACAACTAGAAATTTCTGTATTTAAGGAGAGGGGGAAAAAACAGCAAACACTACATGTATACATCAAAGCATATATTGTATATTATAAACTCATATAATGTGATCCCAATGGAACAACTCTTATACTGCTATCGATTATTTGAACACACCACAGAACATCATTGCAATAACATAAAATTAAGCTTATGTAGCAAATGTGACAGTAAAAAAGGCCAGTAAAAAATAGTCTGCAAGGCCAAYGTAATCATTACCATAAAACTCTTAATGACATCTCGCCATACAATACACCAGAAAAATGTGAAGATTAAAATTGCCAGAGGAGAAACATGAATATTTTTTACTCTTGGTGCTTGTGTTATTTAAAAGGTAAATTGCTCCCYACTCTTTTTRTGTAGTTCAGKTTTTTTTTTGTTACAACATAACTAGATTAAAGAAGGAATGATACAGGCCAAGGTTTCTAATTCCTCTACAGCAGGATCTGTGGGTAGTGAATGAACTTAGAAAATATATTTTTGTATAACAGACTTTTCTTCTCATGTAGAAGGGTGAAGACAGACATTTCTCCCATCACGTTATATTGTCAGGATCTGTTTTGGGAAGAAGGCAGATACTGAATATCCCTGRGTCAGGGAATTACCCCAAATTGCACTGGAAAGAAAGGCAAGGATGTTGTATCAAGAAAAAAACAAAGGATTATTTGGTCAGAGCTGCAAGACTTCGAATGAGTGAAAACCATCAGTCACGGTGACCAACAAACCCTGGCAGTGTAAACAAGGTAGAAATGATAGTCAATAAAATCACAATTAGGTACAGAGTGTCAGCATTCCTGTGTGCTCACAATCAAGGAAATCAATAACTAACACTGAAAATTCTCCACTATTTGCTTTCAGTTTATATTTTCAATTTATTTTTTTTTTATTTGGCTTCCCCAGTTGATTCCATGAAGAATATCTTTAATAAAAAGCAGTTCCAATACTGGCAATGATACAATAGGAACCAAGTGCAAGAGAACTAGGGGGGGSCACCAGTTACTACTGAATTTAAGTGGGGAGAATAAAAACAACAAGTTTACAAATAAGTGAAGAGACAGGACACTGTTCTTCACACCCACATAGTTTACAAAAAGGAAGTGTATAAGCCAGCAACTTTTACTGCTCCAAACTTTTACTGCCATAGAAGAGTCCTTAGTGCTGGAAACACAGAGATAATTAATGTACTGGCCAAAATGTTRGAAGTGGCAAATCTCATGACAAAAAAAATGACAGAAATTCACACTAAAGACAACTGTTGCTACCTCCCAGGAAACCATTTCTCATTTGGCTTACTGCAGGCAGCATACCACGTCTGTCTTTCCAAAGCCCTTTCCAAACACGGAATTATCCAAAGGAATTCAGGCATCTCTGCAGTTTGCCAGGAATGCGCACAACAGCACCGGGTAATTTATTGAAAAACGACCCTTTTAATAATTCTTCAATATTACCTCTGGGAATTTTCAAATACACCTCCACACRAAGCACAGCGATGATTTAGTCACGGTAACAGTTTGCCAACAAACACAAGCTTTCTTGCTCTATCTTCTAAATTTACTGGTTTCATTCCTACAGTGATATAGARCACAAACTTCTTTAGGTCTCCTCATTGAGAACATCCATCATTCAGGGCCGTATCAAAGAACTCCTCTCCGAGTGTATAAAGGTGAASTGCTGAAAATGGATGGATCCTTAATTACCAAAGGAGTGAAAAATGGAAGCTGCTTTAACTCTTCTCCAGGTATATTTTTATTAGCGGCGCGTGTGCACCACCCACCTGTAAAAACTGATTCAAATCTTTTGGAAAAAGCAATTTCCAGACAGGAATTGTGTCTTATATAAGATAATGCATGTAAGTGCACACATGAGACAGAAACTTAATTATTTGAGTGGCTCCTGATAGCAATGAGTTGCTATGTTTTAGAATATTTTACACTTATATAAGAAAGGTTTTGGCAGAATTTCTGTAACACAGCACAAAGAAGTGCCCTGCCTTGTGCATAGGTATAAAATCCTTAATCTTGTACTGCATAAACACAAGATATCACCCATGATAAATGTCCTTCCCTRTCTGTGACATTTTCCTTATGCTGTTTTCCATGCAAAATGGTACAAATCACACAATATATGAGAAGAAAAAACAGCATTTTGCCTGATCAGTGTCTGTTTACAGTAATCAGAGAGAAAATGTGAATTATTCTTATAATGACATTTTATAGCTTGTTTCCAATCAATAAGACAGTTATTTTGAAAGATTCACCTAAGTTTAGAATCAATTATGAATGGAAAGGAAAATGAAAAAGGTGAATATTACTGGCTTGAGATTTGTTCATTTGAGAGTTGTATTTTTTCCATCTTGCCAGACTCCTGTAAGTGATGCAGTCTGGATGAGCTCTGCAATAAATGCTTCYACAGAATTATTCCATCCTCAGGAATCAATCTGGTAACTTGAGCATATTTATTTCTAAAACACATCTACCATGTTTGCTGTGAATACTGGATGTTAACGTTATTATTTTTAATATACTATACTGCTGTGAAATTCAACTTTTTGCTACAAGTAACTTTTCTTCTTTTACGCTATGGAAAAATCAATCTTTAAAGAAATTAGCATACACAAATAAAAAGCAGGAAAGAATTGAAAGAGCTAAACAACAAAAACATTACTTTCTCACATTTTTGTGGACAAATTTGTCTCATAAGCCAATGTCTCCATTGACACAGCACTCCAGCACCTTCACCATTAATGCACAACATGTTGAGGAGTAGAGTTATTAMYCCCATGAAAASAAGTTGGTTTCTGGTCTAGCACWATATTTTAAATKTTAACRGTATCCCTGATGATCTGCATAGATYTAGGTCAATGTGACATCAAAATCCTCTCCCTATCTAACAATTCCTAACATATTTAAATGAGTTAAAACAAATCTAAATAGGCCCTGTTCATCATAAATTAATAGCAAAATTTTGAATAAAGCTTGTAATTATTTTGCACCTTCCCAAAATAATGAAGTATTTTATAGATGGGAAGAAAAAAAAAATAAAAAAGTAATGTCCTAGCAAGTTTTGCTTTAACGAAACGCACCCTGGAGACTTAAGGATCTCCATCAACAAAGGAAAAAAAAAATGTAAATTGAAGGACCAAATGACATTGCCTTGATTTTTCAATATGCTTAGCAATAAACCCAAAAATAAATTACAAATGGGAAGTAAAATGTCCATATCTCTTTTGAAGTGTTTGGATTTGAGGATGTGCCTGAGCCCTCTACCTCATCAAGGTACTCCCCACATCTTATTACTTGCAATGAGGATTACCCTCAACTGCATGGCTGTAGGAACTGCTATTCAATAAAAACATCAAATATCAAAATACCCATAATGCAGCTTTAAGATAAGGCAAAATCGGAGTCATAAAACTTGGTCTATTCAYAGACATTTGAACACATTGTTTATGCCCAGGCTTCTTCCTCTGCAGAGTCCTTTGCAACCCCAGAGATAGATTGCAATAGAAAATTTCTGGCAGTTTAGTCTCTTGATACATGTCTTTTCACTAAATTCTCTCCATATGCCTCTTAAAGGAACATATGAGCTATAAATCTAGCCTGAGTGGAAACATTTCTGTATTTTACTATGAAAATTTATATCACATTAACAACACAAACATGCAATATTTATTCCTTTCCTGATTCCTATTTGTACCTCTCATAATCTTTCAGCTGCTTTGGCATTAACTACTAAAATGCTAGAGTGAGGTCCGTGCCATGGAGCAACTTGGATGAAGCAGAATTTATTCCATAATGTGCAAATGCATCCCTGACAGAATTTCCAGGGTGAACTGAGACCTCAAAGGACTTCCAACAATGTCAAAAGAGCACTTGTGTGCAGAAGACACGCAGCATCTCTCTGTTTGGCGATGAGACACTAACCAGCTTTAGTTCTGATAAGATGCTTTACCTGAGGTATTCAATTACAGCCCTACCAGACTGTGCTGAAGGAATATTTAAAGTCTGCTTTGCCCTTGACTCTTGATTCTGCATGTCAAAAACACTTAACTCAAACCCTTTTGGATTACCAATACTGCATTAAGTTCATTGACTCCTGTACCAGATTATCCAGGACCAGATGAACTGATATCACACACACAGATATTGATGCTGTTTTATTATTAGACACAACCAGCACAGCCTTATAAACATTTTAATTTGTGGGGGGGAGGTGAGGTGGGGCAGGCTGTGAGAGAATAAACAACTCTTTCACACAAGCTGCAGTCAAATATTTCATGGAACCCTCCCTTGAAATTACTRTGAAAATTCAGAAATTGAGTGAAATAGACGGACCCTCAAGAAAATGCTCTTATTTGAGAATTTCTGGTGTACGAAGCCACAGGACTGTCCACACTAATCTACAGCTCCCCTTGCTGGGTCAGCTGCTGAATTACATTCGAGCAGTGGCAAACAAATAATGTAAGCGAAATATTTAGACTTAAAAAATGGACACCAAACCCATGTGCTCTGCACAAGCAGCCTATGTGCTGTACATGTTGCACAGAGATGGAGCTTCACCAGGGCATGACAAATTTCAGAACACTTTTCAGTGCTGAAACTCAACAGACAGCTTAGTCAAAAACCAGGAACATGCACCAATTTCCGTCTGCCTTCTGGGCTTCTACCAACCTGTTTGATTATCACAAGGAATCTTCACTTTCCTTCCTTGTCCCTCCTGCTCTGAAAATCATCAATGGACTGTTATTGAAAGTGGTGATGAATGAGTCTGGTAACAGCTTTACCCAAAAGCACACCCAGCCCTCCTCACTTATCAGAAATGCCACTTTTTGTTCAGGCCACCTGCAAAGAAACATTTTGGGCTTTTTAACAGAACAGGTTATGGCTACTGTGTACCAATTGTATGGGCTTTTATAATTTAACAAAATTTARGTGTCTCAGTAAATCTGGTATTTCTTTGCCATGTACATTACATCTGCCCTCTGTCCTTCACACACACCCTTAAACACACTTTGCCTATTTTTCTTTCTTGAAATGTCTTGATAGTTTTCATAGGAAAAAGCGAAGTACACTCTATATCTCAGTCAACTGCTCTCTAATGCTACAACAACTGCTTATACAAATGATTCAACTCAATTTCTCATTCCAAACAGCACTCAGAGAGCAGCATCCAACAAAGTTTTAATGGAATTCCATCTACAGAAATCCTTTTTATTCCTTGACCTCTTCAGCTGTAATTTGCATTTTCTGCTAATTCAGAGTGTATCTTATTCTTTTGTCTGGACAAGTTTATCTTCATTAGTTATTTTGACATGATTGTGATGATAAAACAGGCAATACCATGGTTGGAGTGGAAGTGATGCTGCATTTTTGACACAAACATGAGAATATCCCTCGCAYTGGTTTGGGTATGAACACAGACACAGGTGTACAATTCATACTGCTGTAAAATTTTTGTTGGAAAAATAATCCTATCCAGGGCAAACAAGGCAATCATGCCTTCTAATGAATTTTTTTATCTGAACTTAGTGAAAATTTGGAAGCATGATACATTTTTGTGGTTAAAACCAGTGAATAAAAAGTTAATTATGATCATTTGCCTGGATAAAAAGTATTCCTCTATTTCTTCCACCTCAGTGACTTTGCATTCCTGTCATTAAAACAATTGTTACAACTAATTTAAAGAAAATAATATAAAGGCAAAAACAAAGCAAGCATAAGCAAGTCACAAAACACAGAAATAAAAACTATGGATCTATTTTTGTCATGCCTCTGACACCCTTTTGACTATGTATTGACCATTTGTGAACCTTTTTCTCAGACTAAACCAATCAATAAATTKCTCATCCAGAATTTTTTACTCTTACAAAATTGATAATTCACAATAAAATGAGAAGATTATACTGCTATAAACTCACAATGTGGGTATCAACAAAMCAGTGAGACCAAATCACACTGGAACAATAAATACTAACTTCAGAATTATTACTGCCTCTAGCAAATGAAATACTTTTTAAATGTTTTGATAGTCAAAGGTAAATTTGACATATTTGTCAATTTTCAAAAGAGTCTGGAGTGATTGGATTTAGGGGTCAGTCACATTAAGGTCATTTTGAGACCACAGATTTTACTTTCAGATTAAGAACAAGGAGAATAATAACCAAAACCTCACAAATACAAACACAAAGAAAAAAAGAAAAAAAAGAAAAAATAAAAGGAAAAAGTGACTAGTTGGCACAGGGATTTGTGCAGATTGTGTGTCACCCACTGAAACAAATCCCACTTACCAAACATAATTTTTCTGACAAATAACCTTGATAGGTAAAGGTAAAGCACACAGACAATTTACTGCTATTACAAAGTTCTTCAAACCGAGTGCCAACACTCATCCTCTTCAAAATAAACCAGGGAGCTCTAGGTCTCATGTTACAAAGTATCAACAATTACAGAACACTTTCCAAAATGCTAACAATAAATCTAAACCAAAAATCAATACTATTAATTTGTGAGATGGATGCTAAAAAAATCAAAGCTGCCACCGTTCAAAAGTGTTAAAACATAAACACGATGGAAATCATAAACGTGCTTTAAAACTCAATTTAAAAATATGAAGTTTTTCTAATCTTAATTTAGGACCCTTGTTGCTTATTTGTTTTTATGAAAAAGGATACAGCATGTTARCAAACCCTCTTCCAGCCACAGAAACTGTTGGCATAATGCCCAAGGAATACAATAGCCACATGTTCGCAATCTTTAATTATCCAATTAATGTAGTGTCGTTTTAGCAATTAGTTCAGATGACCATATGTAACTTTTTACAAATCGCTCTTTCTTTCTATGACCAGAATGCCAAATGTGTTTTTATAAAATGCACGATTTGAACAGGAGGAGGACTTCCAGAATCGTTGTGTTTAACACACCATGACTTTTTCTGTTGGGCTCTGTCTAAAGTKGGTTCCTTTTCTTACATAAAAGCTGATTTTCGCGGACTTGTTCTTTTGACCTTGCAATCCCAAACTCCACGTTTTGTTATCTCCTGTAATGGCAAAGCAACGTAGCTATTATGAGGTCACAGTAGAGCTGTCAAACACCAGCTTGGCTCAGTTTTGGTGGCTTTTCCAGATGAAGATGAGAACACAGCCGGGTGTGTAGAAACCACAAAACCTTCATCCCCACGTGTCCTACAGAGCCCCACGGACCAGCTCCTCGCAGTGACCGCTGTGCCAGGACAGGGAAGGAGTGGCAGCCTCACGTTTTGCAGCCCCACAATGACATGACTGTTGAATTTGCCTCATTGAGCCCCGTAGCTCCCGCAGATCCCCAGTGCAGGAAAGACACACGAGAGGCGCAGACAGGTTCTTCTTTATTAATCTTCGGATTTCAGCTCTGCCTCTAACTCCAGCAACTAGCATGCTTTATATACACTTTTCTTATCTTCCCGCACATAGAATCACACCAATCAAACAGGTCCCAGCCAGATGACACAGCTGGGCACTCTCCAATCTCAATCTAGCATGTTTTTGTCTTTTATTGGTAGAATACTTTCATTTATCCAGTCCCATGACTGGTTGCGTCAGCCCAGCTCGAGTCTGCGCTGTTTTGACCCTCTGAGCCCAGGCTGTGTCCGAGCCCAGCCCCCACACACAGCTGTAAGATAGCGAGGGCCACGGCACATGACCCCGATGTCCTGCTCGGCTCAGGACAGCTCCTGCTGCCCATCCCATCCCAGTGAGGGCACAGCCACAGCATCGCGTCCCCTCATCGACATCGACCCGCGGCGCCAGGAGCCGGGGCAGGATCTCCCCTCGCTGGGGAAGCTGCAGAGACACCACGGCTCCTTCCTGCAGAGCTCATYGAACACGGCTGAGCTGGGCAGAGCTGTGTCTCAGGCTCCGTGTTATCTCCWGCTTTGCAGCTTAAGTTACACCCGGGAAGCAGCGGAGTCAGGGATGTAGATTACATTGGAGTCTGGCTTTTATGAAGCGTATGGCACTGGCCATGGTTGGAGGGGAGAAATTGGCTTATGTGGAACTATGTGAAAATTAGCTTACCTAGAAAGTTTAGATTCAGCACATAAAAGCTTTTATATTCCTATAAGGAATATTCCCAAATTCCTTTCCCTTGCAGTAAGAAGTGTTGCATATAGTCATTGACTTAGGATCGGGTCCCAAATACAACTTTTAGTTGCTCTGTTACAAACAACATAAAAACACCAACAAAAACCGAGACTGGCAGAACCTGTTCCTGAGTTCAGTAAATGGAATACAACAGAAAGCTGGAGATGAAAGCAGAACGTCTGCTTCAAATTAATACAAAATACTGTATTATCTGGACACCATGGTATTAAGCATTAAACGAATTCAGAGRAAACTATTTTATGTCACGGTACTTCTGTGCGGAAAATAGATGCTATTTTCTCCATATAAACCTCAAATTATAATCATTAGCATACAGGTAATTGTTGAAGAAAGGAAAGGCAAAAGCAATTGCTGCATAAACACCTTGATTTTCTATTGTTTATACGCCTGCATTTAGATGAAGGTATACATACAGAAAGACACACAGGTCTTTATTTCTCCTTAATTGGCTTCATTTCTCTCTAAGGACTCTTCTAATGTATAAAAACCGTAAGCATTTCAATGTAAAATTCATACCAACCTAAATGAATAGGTTAGCATTACATCTTTCTGTCACTATAATTTATGAACACCAAAACCCCAGCACTGTAAGGCACAMTGTTTGTAGAACATCTTATTCGTAATTCTGCTCCGCGTCTTTTTGTTCCACCCTTTGTTTTGATTCACCTGCCCACCTTTCACAGGTGTTTTGACACTGGGGTTTTTTAGGAAAAAAATGAAAAGGGTTGACCTCTGTCTCTGATAGAAACTGGAAATTTTAATGTTGGTTTCGTGGAATGGATCTGCTGTAAAAGCCACCCTTGGCCAAGTCTCATTAAGGACCCCTCCAATTACATCCCTAYGGAGGAGGCACTGGAGGAGCACAGCAACCTCTGGAGCTCTGTGGGCAATCTCCTGTGATAACAAGGGGAGAGATTCCCAATCCCAAAAAAAAGATGGGGCCATCCTGAAGGATGAAAGTTTCTGAGGCTAAAACAGCTTTTTAATATGACTTCGACCCTATGTTCTCAGACAAAATGTAATAAACCCTTTAAACATCACGCACATTTACCACTAGATTCAAACCCAGATTAAAATCCATCCCTCTGCACTGATGAGGTTCCCTTAGGMGAATAAAAAGTAGTAGAAATGAGTATATTTAGGCCACAGCCTAAAGTGAAAACAACTGAAGTGAACTCCTGCATGCAGATACACCAGGACAGAGAAAAATATCCGSAAATTTCCCTCGATGGCAAAAGCTGCTGGAGCCCACTCTTTTGTGCAGAAGTTTGTTTGAAGAAAGAAGGGACAGAGGAGGCACATTTATAAGRTTTTTCAAGATTACCCTGATTACTTCCCCCCTTTAAAACACAGAGTATATTGAAGCCTCTTTAAAAAATTCATACAGGGAAATCATTCTATGCAACTGTAAGAAGAAAACTGTCAGACAACATTCCCAATTCAATATTACATTGTGCTTCAAGAAAAGATTTCCATATATTCTAGATTAAAAAAAGTCTCATAAATAAATGATAATCCATTGCTTGCACTGAAAAATGAAAAATAATTTTCTGTTTGCATTTTACTCTGCAGAGTAAAATTTAATCTCTCTTTTAATATAGTTTTTGTATATACAGAGAAGTAAAAAGATGTAAGCTTATGAAAATTGATTTTTTTACATGGTTAAAAATATTTCTATTGGTGTTTATCTAGAAATCTTACTTCTATGAGCACTGAAATATATCACATATTGATAGCTTACACACGTTATTCCCAACAAATTATGATAATGTTCAGKTTTTTTTAAGACAAGGGAAAAAAACAAGGTTTTTAACATTAAGCAGCAAAGAGACAATGATGAAGAAAMGGGAAACTCCTCAGAGGTTACTACATCTGGCCACAATTCACMAGAAATCTGTCAGTAATTTTATAGAATTTATTGTAACTAGACATCRATATATTTTACATAAATCTAAAATAATATAAACATATACTATGTATGTGTGCATATTTATAAATAAATTTACATTTTAAGTATGTAATGCGTTAGTGATGCATAGAATATAAATTGTAGGGTACAAACTACCTGAACCTAAATTCATTGGCCAGATTCRAAGTATAYTGAGYTTCTTCTAGCTGACAAAAAAAATWAAATTAAATAAAATAAAATGTTTGTTTTCATTAGAAAATTGAGAACTTTTTCTTAAATTATGAAATAAATTTCCCTGGTAACGTTTGACTTTTCAGGGGAAAAGAAATACTACAGAATTCACAACAAAACATCCTGTGCTYGGCTTTTTTATAGAAAACCAGCAGAAAACAAGGTTAGATTCACAATTCTGTCAGGGGCATCTGCCTCTTACAGGTGATGTAGGAGTAACCTGGTTTAATTCCCTTCCCAGCCTGGGGGGATTGGAGCACAGAGCTGGGAGCTGAGGCTGCTCRCCCCTCTCCTCTCCTCCTCCAATTCCACTTTGTGCAGGTAATTAAAGTCTGAGTGAAGCAGGAACTGAACCCCAGTGACCCACTTGCCAGGGAAAAGCCACGATCACCAGCCAAAAGGGTCATTCTCACTCGCTTTATTTCTCCATTAGCATTTTCTTCATACAAGATAAAACAGGAAAAAAACACAGCCCTGTTGCTAAAACMCCGCTTTGGCACAGCCATTTAGAGACTTTTCTGGGAGAGGCAGGCTATGAGACAGAAATTGTGAACCTGAGGTAGCAGTTAGGATATTTGGCATTTATTTTGTAGGAAATCACTGAATGTTCGGTGTGGCTGAGAATGGAAGTAATTCCCTGTCCTGATGGTAACCTGGAAGTATTTATCTGACAAYAACCTAYRTCTGATGTGGGAACWGTTCTGGGGTCACAGAAAATAGGGTGGTTCCTTCCATTCTAGAATAATTTACTCTTTCTTTAAATACATTCACTTGTCATCAACTACTTCTGCCCCGGCAAAAGAAAAAAGTTGCACTGTCCTGCAGAGTTGCATTAACACTCCTTGGAGTAAGCACAGGCTGAGGAAGCTGCAAAAAGATCCCCAAAACTTAAAAATTCTATGATGATAATTGTCCAGCCTGAGATTTGCCCCCATAAATGACTTTCAGTAAAAGAAACAGACAGGTTTGTGCTTCTTTTCWACTGTGATTGTATTCCATCAGCATTTGTCTAACCTGGAACCACATCAGGAAAATAATATTTTAAGAAATATGTAATTAGCTCCTAACAGGATGCTGCCAGTGTGCAAATGTAGCAGCAGTGTTCTTGTAGGCAACTTGCACAGAGCTACAAGAACATTTTCAAAAGTGTTAGAATTATTTCTAAAGCAGCACAGAAATTCCACATTTTCAATGGGAATCCTCAYTAATGGAATTACTCCCATCACTTCAGGAAGTGCTAATTTTGCTRCTCCCTGAAAGCTTAATAAAAGCACTGAACTTGGTCCCTAATTGTGATTAATCAGCGTGGCACTGTGAATGACAGCCACTCCTTTTCAAACACTGCAATTTTCAAAATTTGGCAAGGTCCACAAGTGGTGCAAATTACTTCATAATTGTCCTGCATGCCCAGAGAAAGGTGCAGAACTCCTGGCAGGACAAAACCAACTGTTGTGCARGAGAAGGAGAATCCTGGCCAGTGCCAGGCACAGGGAAACAACACAACTGCTGACACCAAAAGTGCTGAGGAAAAAACGAAAAGTTTGATTCTGCCCTCGATTTGTAGCACTCAAAAATTAAAACTGGTCCTGCACCAGGGTATGGGGAGTGCTGCTGCATCCATCAGAGATCCCAGCACATCTCTGCTGTCATCAACAGCTCCTCTCCCATCCCAATCCTCTGCAAATCTCCCTTCTCTGTGCTGTCACTGCAGAGAAAGATGAGGAATTCCCATTTCTGGGTTTGTGTGAACCACCCTGAGGCCTCCAGCAAGCTCTGACCAAACCTAAGGGACTCCAGAAACATTTGGGAAGCACTGCTGCAATGTCCACACACAGCTCGTTCTTTCTGAAACTTGTATCAACACAAACTTCGCTGATAAACACAGTCTGTTGGAAAATAAAAGCAGAAAAACAGAGAGAAAAAATCATTGCTTGCATAATGGATGCGCCACAGGCAAATATTTCTAATAAGCACRTGGTATTTCTGTTCAATCTTATGAATTTCCAAAGCTGCACGAGTCAAAAAAGCTGCAATGTCACTGGGCTATTATTTCTTTAAACAAAATTAGAAGATCCTTGTAATCTTATTGTTATTAAAATATAAAATACTATTCAGAGATGTGACATCTCTGMCTCTCAGAAGCCCCATTTTGCAAAGCTCTCCCATCCCAAGTGAGGCTGAATCTGTTCAAAAACCCTGGTAAGACACACATGCTGAAAACCAGGCACAAAGATCTCATTTTAGTGGCACCTTYTAGATGGCAGTGTCATCCTATGGTCCAGCTTGGCTGAATAACAGGAAAAGGTTCTTCCCCCAGAGGGTGGCTGAGCACTGGAACAGGTTCCCCAGGGAGGGAATCATGGCCCCAAGCCTGAAAAAGTTCAGGAATAATTTGGAAAATGCTCTCAGGCATGTGGTTAGATTGTTGGGCTGTCCTCTGCAAGGCCAGGAGTTGGACTCAGTAATTCCAGTGAGTCCTCCCAGCTCAGGATGTTCTGTGATTCTATGAACTTGGGTTATTCTTCTGTCCCTGGAAGCTGGGATTTTTCCTGAAAGGAGTAACAGCTGTTGTTTTTGGGGTTTTTTTTCTAGGTAATAAAGAAAGACAATAACTAGATCTCAAGTGTAAGCACAAGATTGTTTTTGTCAGAGTTTATTTGAAAGTGGCCCCATATTAAAGAAATAAAAGCAATAGTGTAAGTTTATWATAWACTTARTGAAGTTGGTGTWTGACAATAATACCATTTACCAATTYCTTCTTTACCTGTTGTTTCTSAGAGCCCAAAAGCTCACCTTCAGAAATGTGAACTAAAATGAACCCTATTTGGTATTTTTTGTAGCAGTAAATGTCCAAGGTCTGCAGTGTGTGTGGACAGAGCTCCTCAGTGTTTCTGACCATCACTCCAGGTTAAAATCACTGACCACGGAGCCATCTGGCTGCACTCATCAGAACACACCTCAGGAGCCCACAAACATTTCAGAACTGCTCTGTGCACCGTGCTCCTGGGCAGCACGCACCCGAGTGCAGTATGTAAATAAGACAAAGACTAATAATGCCTTCAATCCTGCGAGCACAAAGGCTGCTGTACTGTGTTACACAGCAACACATTTTCCATTACACCCTAAGATTAATAAGCCTCATGGAGACCTGGAAAATCTGACAGAAAACAAGGGCAATACGATGTTCATTTCTGTTTCATTAAACACGGGATGAGCTGATGGATCTCTCCACACTTTGTCACTCMGCACTGTTAATGGCTCTTTGACATTATTATTCACCACGGGTGAGGTTGTGTAACCTCTGCTCACATTGGTGAGCAGCTACAAAAGTGGTCCCACTGGCAACTGCGTTAGAGAGGTTACCTGAAGCATATGGTGCTTCTCAGCTCACGTCAGAGTGGCTGAGTTTGACCATAAAAAAGTGTTTGTGAAGGATTTTAGYGATGTGCAGATAGTTGGTGAAGGGCACTTTGGTGGATACAAAGGCTTAATGCAGCAGTTAAGCACTCAGTTCTCTGGCAGGCTCAATAGTTGAGTGATATTTCTTCATCCTTTATTTTTATTTGCATGGTTTTAGCTCTGATGGAACAGTTTTGCAATGTTACTTTTTCAAAGCAAGYAAATAAAATCCCTCGAACAGGGGCACACTGTGGGAATAGGAACACGAAATGGGCAACCAAAATGAGGCCCAACAACCCCAGAGAGAAAACATGGAACATGAAAAGCCCTAGGAGAGACTAAACCAATCCAACACAAGAAAGTTTATTTTTTTTTATTAATTATCTATTGAGAGTTTTGCTTGCTGCAGTGTAGTTGTAGAACACAATCATATTTTGTGTTACCTTTCTTTTAGAGCTGAGTTATGTCATTGAGTTGGAAAATAAACATCAGGACTGAACACAACCATGGAAGTCACAACGAAGAACCAGGAAAGAGCCATTTCTGGGTACCTTCCCTATGTTCACTGAAAATTACCCTAAAAAATGACAATCCTTTTCCTTTACTCAAGGTGCTCTCCTCTGTGAATGAAATATGAGTCAATATTATGATACTTGTTTTACAAATGGTTCAAAACAGGCAAAAAATAAGACGTGGTTTCCATTTCCAGCTCAGCTGAAGTTTATTCAGACTACGAAGAGCTGCTACTCACCTCCCTGCACCAATTTACCTCCTTCTAGGATCACCACACACCAATCTGATGGGTTTWAATTTTTATTTGAATTTGGCAACTGATAAAGAAAAAAATACCAATACAGTCCTTAAAAACAACACACTGGGGATGGGGATGTTGCAGTCATACAGAAGTTTTAAAATTTCATAATTGTGTGAGTGAGTAGAGATGCCCAAGAGCTCCTTGAGCATGGTTTGCTCATGCAAACCTTCACATTGGAATTCAGATATTTGTGGGAGTTTTCTCTCCAACTGTAAGTGAACAGCAAAGATCAATACATAAGTTACAAAACAATAACAAAGGACATCCATCCAATAAATCTAATTAATGAAGCAGCTTGAGAAAATTACTATCTGCCTGWAGATATTACACAAATAGGAAAATGGAATATTATGTAAAAATAAATCACTGTGGATTATGTGTTCAACTACAGTTTCAGGTTAAAAAAGCAAAATTAATGTCACCAATCATTCCAATTCATATGTGAAAACAGATTTTAAAGAAAGCTTTGGCAGAGTGATGTATAAATTATACGTTCAAAATTATAAATTAGATTTCCCCAGACAATCRTGGTGATTCCACAAATAGCTTCAGAAATAACTCTGGGTAAGTGATGAGCTTTCTGAAGACTTACCAGACAATTTGAAAACAGGAATTTTTATAAACAATGCAATTCATTACATGAGGACTGCTGCATGAGTTGTAATATAAATTCTACTCCATCTTGAGCAGAATCCAAAATTAAAGTGGATACTAAAACCATTGTGGGMGATATAAATGATAGGCTTTTGCTACAGCACCAAAATGTCTTTTAAAATGCTGAGRTGGAAGCAGAGATTCAAGGGCTTGAGTAAGATGTTTGAAATTAGAGCATGAATGGCAGCATGCCAGGAAATTAAAGTTACTAAGTTAAAAATATAGCATACACTAAAGACAATTCTCAAATCTGCGTAACACTGGCAATATCTGAGATTCCACAGATACATCTAAATCAATTTGATTTTGTGAAAAACTCTATTAATCAAGGCACAAAAAAATACTAAGGTCCACTGGATATAGAGTTGTCAGGAAGCAAACAGAAAGTCCCTGAACACATGTTTTGGGAATGTGAAGTCTTCCATAACGCTGCTCTAGAAGATAAATCTACCTGCCAAGGACTGAGGCAGAAGGGGTAAGAGCCAGATACATCACAAATCCAAAACAAATACACAAAGGCCTAATAAGTAGTCAGCTCAAGAAACACAAAACCTCCTGTCCAGAGTTTTCAGACATAACACAAATTCCCACAATGAAAATGCAAAAAGTGTAAGATTTTTCTTTCATGTAGGTCCTGAGTACAAACATTGGATGACAGCAACYTTGGTGCCCATCTAAGATTTGGCACTGTATTTCAATAACCCACATGTGTAAAAGTCCATTGAGTTACCTCCCACATTTTTATATGCACAGAACAAGACGAGCTCTGCTCCTGAATAARGAATAGTAAAATAATCACAACCTTYATTGTRCAAAGATATGGTATAAAAACTYGAACAAGTTTTAAAACTTTAWAAGCAGTGAACAAAACATTTACATTAAAAATTAATTAACTGATTTCTTGCACAAAGAATCGGAAAGGGACAATGCTGACAGTAAAATCTGAGAGCAGAACAGACAGATTGATCCATAGAGGAGATACCTGTTCTGTTCACAGGTAAAATGCCTCYTCACATCACAGTGCCACAGAGCAGAAGCGTGATGCAAACCCACTTCTCTGTGTCTCTGTGTGTATTAAACCACTTCAGAYATGCACTCACACATCTGTCTTTGTCTCCTCTCTTTGCAAACTAATTCCCTGSGGAATATGAACAAGACTGTTCATGTACCATCATCTCCCAGGGAAAGGAAAAAAACAGCTTTTACAAGTGTCTGTTACTAATGCTACTTAAAGAATCGTTTGTTTCAGTGTCACTAATTTCACTGAGGCACCACAACAGCAAACTTCTGAAGGTAGAACAATATGAAAAACGCAGACCCAAGTGACAGCTGAAGAATTAGGGTGATCTAGAAGAACCAGCACAAACCCAGCAAAGAGAAAAGCAGGTGGAGCGGTATCACGTTCCTGCATGCTTGGGGTCACGAAGATGAATGTGCATGAGATTCTTTTGTCCGTTTGTGCTGTAATTTCACACACTAAGAACGAAATTGTGCTCTCTGATATGCTCATGGAAGTCCCTCTGGAGTCGGTGAGAATTACACGCCTGCATCGAAGGGCAGAATTTGGCCCTGAGTCATTAGTTAGAACTCTCTGCTGAAACCCTACAGAGAATAGGGGGTTTCAGAGGACGATGAGGATCAAACTGATGCAGCACACTCAGAGATTTACTCTCACAGGAGCCCATCAAATGCTCAGGCATTCCAMAAACCCCATCTGTAAAGATAAAAATCCTTACAAGACTAACACACCGCAGTCGCAGAGGCTGCTTTCTGTTAAAACAGACTGAAGAAGCATTAAAAACAGTGGCAATGCAATTGAATCAAAGTTTAGAGGAACTAAATAGCTTGAGATTTTTAGACCTATATAGAAGAGAAYGCCAACTAATAACCATTTCTCATGAAAAGGGAAACTGAAAGAAAAATAACTTCAATACAGCTACTGCACATATGGTATACATGTTTGAAGGAGCCTTAAATGTTGAAGTGTTATTCTGGGCTCAGCTAAAGCACAAACTAGGGAAGGGATTTTACCAAAATCTCC
Source organism: Malurus melanocephalus (assembly GCF_030028575.1). Classification (NCBI taxonomy): domain Eukaryota; kingdom Metazoa; phylum Chordata; class Aves; order Passeriformes; family Maluridae; genus Malurus; species Malurus melanocephalus. The sequence continues at coordinate 264,568 of NW_026623510.1, forward strand.
TGCTAGGCTGGAAGAGTTTTGAGGTGTGTGTACATATATATGAGTTTTTACATTTAAACATATGTGTACACATATATAAACATATATTGGTTTTACTTCCTTTGTYTTCTGAAAGAACAGCCTATGTCTTACTGAATGCCACGGCAGTTATATCAAGATCTTATATCTTTTATTGATTTGGAACTTTAAGCGAGCAGTTGATGCCAAAATGATTACCAACAGTATTCTGCATCAACTGCTTTTAAATTTTAAACCATAGTATTTAGAAATATTATTTGTATCTTGTTGTACCAGAGAAATTATTTACTTCTGTGATAAGTACAGACTGTTTTATCTCAGATTATTTCATGGGCACATGTAGTACTCTGACTCAAAACCAAATCTGCACTTGCATCAACGCAGTGATAATTTTTTTCTTTTGTTTTGATCAAGGACTGACAAGACTCMAATTCAAACCAGCTGCAAAGTAATAGCTTAAAAAAAAAATCCTCACTATTTAATTCTAGCCTCCTCTGTATCTGTTGCAGGATAGGCTGGCATTTGCTGTTAAAGCAGAAAATTACAAGAAGGGCCTAATTGACCCTCTTGTGTCTTTGAAAAATCCTGTATGTTGTCTCTAATTGACCCTCTAGATACCTTTATGGAACAATGAATGAATCCTCTGTAAATAATGGACGGTGATGATTAATAGCCTTGGTTTGGCTGGACCTCTGGCTCACAGAGTTGTGCTACCAAACATTTTTTTGTTTGGGTTTTTTCTTGCCATCCCAGTTTTCAGTACTTCATTTAAAGGAAAAAAAAAATAAAAACAAAACGAAAACCGTCTCAAGATAACAAATATCCAGTTGTAARTAATGTGAAAAGTTAAATTAAATTAAACGTTATCTCATATAATGGAATGAAAAATAGGATTATTGGCATTATTTCCATCACCACCTCTTTGCATGTTTCAGTAACATATCATCATAACATATGCTTGACTTAGAAAGCAGAAAATTTAGCATAATTTATTTCTTTATTATGCGTTGTAGTCAATAAGAACAATGTCATATTTCTTTCTCTTGACTCCTCATTGCAATAAAAATCTATGATACTAARATACTTCTAGATTTGGCTTCATTATAATGCTGTCAGAAAACATTATGAAAACATCCCCAAATGTCTCCTCTCTTATTTAATAACTAATGTTTAATGTTTCCAGGCTTGTCAAATTATAAACACAAATGTGTTAAGTTACACCATTACTCTGAAATGCCACAAAGAAATCGTGCTGTTTTGAAAATAATATCTACAACTTAGCAAAACAACTGGCTCAATGCCAGTCCAAGGAATCACATGTAGCAGCACAACAACATTTGTGTCAAAAATCACTTTCTAAAATTCAGCATCCCATCGTGAACGTGTCAAGAAAATAAAGGACAAATCAGCATGTTCTTGCAATATATGTAACTATAAAACAGGAAGCTCAAACGAACACGCTTTTCCAGATTTAAGAAMTATAACAAAGATGAGCACTCTTCTTTCAATGTGAAAAGCAGAAGCATGGAGTGTAAAGGTTTAGTTATATGGCCAGCCCTGACATAGTTTAAGTTCAAAAAGAACCRACTCAGAAAGTTCCATAAGATCTCAAATAAAAAGAAGCCTCCCAGGGAAGAAATAGATCACATTTATCTCGTTTTCCACATCCTAAATTCTCTTGGATTCAAGCAGGGACTTGTTGGCCTATTTATGAACCTTCAGTAACACTGAAGATAAATGTAGGACCTGAGGTTCATTAAACAGCTTTGAACTGTTCTTAACAACACTCAGAGAACTTAAGTAAATACCACCATAATTTTATCATGGGAAAACTGACTCGACCAAGGTCACAGAGAATATCTGTAAATTGAGCCTTTAGCTAACCCCAGATATCTAAAATAGATGGGTACTTTAAACCCAAYTGCAACAGTTTTCACAGCAGATACTGCAATTCATTGTGACTAAATTGAAACATGTGAAATGTTCTTTTTAAGGCTCAGATTAACACAATACATATTTAATCATGAAAACAAATCTTTSCTTGCTGAAATCTGCCCTTCCCTTTAGTGCAGTTTAGTTTCTTAGAGGCATTTATCCTTCTCTCCCAGACAGCTGCCCCCAACAAAAATGTGAATGTTTTTAGAAAGATTGGACAGCTTGGGCAAGCCTGATGGTGGCTGTACTAAACAGCCTAAAAATATGCAGCAGTTATGGGGAGAGGCTAACTGGGAAGGAAGAATATTCTTCAAGTTSACTGTTTTGGTGAAGCATCCTTGTGAGAATGATCCAAAGAAGMAGAACCTATTGAAGTAAACTACTGAAGTGATGATTGGTGTCACAATAGGCAGCAAAATGAAACGTGCTTTTCAGTGACTTAGACAAATAGACAGACAGACAGACAACTTTCTTCTTTACTAATACMACTGGATTTTTTTACAATTTACATTCATCTCATAGAAACCCAAGAATGAGTCAAAGATTTATATGTGGCCTCACAACTAAACGAAAGTGAATTATTCGCCCACAATTGCCTGATTAACTTAAGAGCAGTAGTCACTAATTCCAAATAAATGTAGACTTCACATGCATACTTGATATGAACTTGCTTCAGACCCTGAAACCTGCATTAAAAAACACCCAGTGCTCGGTGCTACTGGGCTGGGGCAGACAGGAAAGTGTGACTGTGTGTGTTCAGTCTGTAAATACAAACAATAACTGCACRTGCCCTCATTACAAACTGCCCTCATTACCCACACCAGCAGGTGTGTCACAGCCTGGAACACAAAGCCTACGAGCTGCTTTTGTGGTTACTGTTAAAGGTAYAAAAACCAAGCAGATAAGTTAATTTCCTTGTTTGACTAACAGTGAATATTTGATGCGAATTTCTGCAGTAATAGACTTCAACAAAATCCAAGTATAATTATAGAAATGCATTCACAACTGCTTTGAAAGTTCTCATTATGATTGAGTGGAAGATATATTTTCTGCACAGAAACCTCTGTGACTGGGTATATTCATATAAATCACAACACAATTTACAGCAGGAAGTTGTTTGTCTAAATAGTAGAAAACAGTAACCTTTGTACAACTGGGGTTAAACTAATTCTGCTTTAATGAAAAGCAAAATTTACATACAGCTTTGTTACCACAATAAATAGGGGTCTCAGTGTCTTCCATAATCATTCCCATTGTGCCTCCATCGCCTCATCTGCTTTCACTAAAACTCTGGTTAAAAGCACATTTTTCTTTTAATATCAGAGAGCACACAGCAATTCAGCCATTAGGTCTGTTTCAGTGCATATAGATCATGGACTATAATAAATGCTTATACTTGAAATAATTTTCTGTTCCCAGCAGCATAYACTGAACCCAAACATTAGACACTTGTTTCAGTCAGAAACCTGACTGCTAGAACTCCACATATTGTTTCAGTTACAAGCCCGAACGCAGAAATGAAAACTCATTATTTCCCTTCAGCTTTTAAAACTACATTTTTAGCGCCAACCATTCTCTCAGAAAAATAACATGGCRCACACACAAGTGTTTTCACAGTCAGTCACCCAGAGCAGCCACAAATGGATTTCCAGGACTGAAGACTCAATAGAATAATTTTTATCCATCTCTTAAATTCAAAGTTGTTACTTATGGCGATGATGGTGACACAGCCTCTCGTTCAGGGTGTCTGGCACTTCCCATTTCAAGGCCAGTTGCTCACAACTTTAGCAAGCTCTAATTGTCCTCACTGAGGTTTCCTGTTACAGATGTCCTTGTGGGGMACAGCTGACGTGGGAAAGTGCAGCAAATGGGTTTTCATAATTTCAAAAAAGCCAGCGAGGGGAAAATACATTATTTTCAGAAGTTTCAAAAAATTCTTTCAAGTGTTTTCTGGGAAAYCTCCAAATCCCTAAGGCAGAGAAGGACCTCATAAGTCACCAATTCGAGCCCAACACTGCTGTAACAGAGCATGTAGCTACTTTCAAAATATAGTTTGCTGAAGTGATTGAATAGCCAGGGTGGGAAAGCCAGGAGCTCTCTCCCACTACTRTAATATTAAAATTCAGGAAATTAGAGCTGTGGCTGAGTCAAGAAAAAAAAAAAAAAGTTAGAGTAAAAGAAAGACAGAAGAAAAAGTTTTATGGGAAAGAAGAGTGAAACAAAATGTGTAGAAAACTGAAATTGAGAGATAAACTTCCAATGGGAGAGACAGAAAGGAGCTGAGAGAAGACAGGACAAAAGAAGGAAGGGTCAGAGTGAGCCTAGGAAAAAGAAATCAGAGTTTTGGGGAAAAGGAGTAAAACAGGAGAGGGAACAGCACTCAAAAAACCTRAAAAGAATACACAATTCAGTTTCCACACATTTCACAAATATTTTAAAGATCAATTTAAATATGTCACTAATGGCTCTTTGTTGGCTTGTTGAGGAAAAAAAAAAAAAGCAACCTCTTAGAAGTGATTAGCTCAGTTCAAAGGACACTGTCAGTACTTCAAAGAGAAGACTCCAACCACAGCTAATAATTCTCAGGTTTTCAATTCAATCTTTCCCTCCATCTTTCTACCATCCATTGAATATTAAAATAATAAAGGAATAAAACAAACTCCTTAAATTTTAGAAAATACCAAATTTAGATCGTTTRTGAAATCTTAATTCAGTCCCTTGGTATTTGCAGATAGGTAGAAAATTTTTAATTATAGGGGAATACTTGACTAAATCATTTTGTCTCATGTTTTTTTTCTTTTTGTATTAGCCCAGGTAGTTTTAGCTAATTATTCTACTAAACATATGCCATCGTTTAATATACTTATCCATGCTTATGATTCCAGTGGAAACACTAAGAGGATCTTATTTAATATTATGCTAATATTTCTATCACTTTCTTTTCAGCATGCCACACATTACACAAATCCATACATTCTGTAGCAAGAAATGGGTTCAATAATAAGATCTCTTCAGTCAAACATCTTGGACTATCCCCAGATCTCTGCTGCTGCCAAGTGACTGATTGAAGAGATGGACAAAAGTAGGCACACAAAAGTACAGATACTATGATTAATAGATGATCCAAATTTCCCTAAACTGCATATCATCACTTAATGTGAAACTCTGAAGAGATTAAAGGCAGGAATTACATTATCATGAATAATATAAAAAAAAGTGATATTCTGTTTAAAAGCTTTTGAGTGCAAGTTGAACAAATACACTAACACAGCTTCCGAAGATTCAATCAGGCTGAATGTTGCCCAGAATTTATTTTGAAGTAAGTTTTATGCATCTCATATGTGAAGTACAAGTCTATTTGTGAATCGGCACTAAAGCTATTAGCATGTAGATTTTCATTCTTTTTTCAGCTATATGGAGCTTACACTGCGTGCATTGTCCTTTTAATAATGCAAACTTCTCTAAAGCAACTCTCAATGCTGCAGGTATACATAACACAGACAAAGATATATACATATATACTTAAATCATTATTTTGTCCTTTATTATACTTAGAAAAAGTGCCCCCTTGTTACAGAGACACAGTAATGTGGCTGTTGTATCTTATTTCTCAGTATTGAATTCATAAACAGGGGTTTGGAGGGCATTTAGTGTTCCATATTATTTCAAACGTATCAGTCAAAAATTTGTATTGAAATTATTCAGGCGGTATGTAAAGCCCTTCTATGAAAGATAGCTGTACATTAACTTACAATTAAATGATGGTTTTAATGAAATTATAGTGTGTGACAGGTTAACGGACTGATGCTGAGAGGCAAATGTCGAAATGAAGCCAAGACGTTTATTTTCAAACTGACAAATCTTAACTCAACCATAACGTATAGTTCCATTAACATTATAGTTATTACACAAAATAATTYGGTTGAAAAAAAAATGTAATAGACCAAGCTGCCAGATCATCAGAGAAACCCTCACCTCACCTGTCCCATGAAAGACAAACCAAACGGGTTTTGTTTTAAACTTGGAGAACCGACTGCAGACCTAGAACCAAGCAGTCAAACCCCTGCTTTCTTCTGAACAATGTCTTTAATCTTTTTATTTGCTATTCTCAGTTTTAAGGTCAAGACAGCAGCCTCAGCTCTGCTTAAACACATCAGAAACTGTTAATGGGGTCCCAAGTACCAACCTCTGCTTATTTTTTTCAAATTCTATGTCACAAAGTGGCAYGAAACTGTCACCATTGGAGTGAGTGATTTCTCTCTCAGAGCAACATCTCTGGATGGCATTAAAGCCATCATTCCCACAGCCAGTTAATATTTCAGCCTGCCAAGATAGGATCTTGCTGCTATATACAATTTCACATACAGCAGAGGGATGTTTGAAAGAGCAAAGCCCTCCCCTCTGAAAAAGCCCTTCTGCCCAAATTGTTTAAGCACAGGCCAAATATCAGCAACCCGGAAAGTGCAACAGAACTGGCAGGATGTGCAGAGGTGAAACTGAGGATCTTCTTTTTGAAACGAGTAATGGCACAGGACTAAGCTGCTATCTGATTTTTGACACAGTTAGGAAAACAGAAAAACAACTGAGGTGAGAAGAATTCTCCTGCAGGAGTTTTTCAGTAACTGGAAACATTAGGAACCACTGCAAGAGGGGAAATGCTGAAAGTTTGCTTAAATATATTATTCACCATTATCAAAGAAAGAGCTGATGGAACCAGGCCTGGGACAGAGATCTTTCTCCTCGTTTTCAGTTTGAATTCTCTGAGTGGCCAGAAGTGTCCCATCCCACACACCAGACGGGCTCAGGAAGGCAGGGAATGACCATGGAGGCTTCACCCTTTCACCCCTGCAGGTCAGAATGAAACTGCAGTGCTGGGGACTGCACTGTGCTTCAAAAAATTATCATTGTTGAGGCCRAAAGAGGCTATTTGTGAACATCAAACCTGACCTGCTGCTTGAATCAGATCACAGAATTTCAGACAGCTACTCCTATCCACACTGCATTCTTCCCCTCTCTACATTTATTTCTTAGTACCTTTTCTGTTTTGTTTAGTTTTTAAGTACAAGGAAGCTTCAAATACCCCAGCTACCAGTTCACCATTTACAAAAAAAAAAAAAAAATTACTTTTCTTTCTAAAATCAAAACAAAATCTTGAAAGGAAGCATGCTTTTACCCTGTTAACCATCTTGTTAGCAAATCAATGTCAYACACTGGGTAAAAGTAATAGAGATTATATGATCCAAAGCACACTTTAAGTGTCTCAGTGTATGTAAGGCATTAAACACTAAAATATAATTTATTTTACAGATTACCTTGAAGTAATTTTCWGCCTAGTGCCACCTGAGCTCTAGGAGCTTCCCCTACCTGTAACAACTACAGACACTCAGTCTCTCAGTACAGCCATCCACAGAGCATTTTTGGGTTAAAAATTGTCCATCTATTGCTCCAAGGAATGTTTGCCATTGTTCGTTGAGCTGCTGATAAGGCCCATGAATATTTCCTCTGGATATTGCAGATATGTAGATGAACCTGCTCATTTTCCCTAGTCATGTCAGGAACATATGAGATATTTGATTAAAAAACAAAATGTGAAACCAGACAAGATACATTCGATTCTTGTTTTGGAAGAAAGAACTCCCTGTATGCAATGACCTTTTTTTTCCGTTGAAACCAAGAAACCAAGTATGTCACCAGCTGTGCCCATCAGTGAAGAAAATGAAGCAATGCCAAGTGGGCAGGGAAGGACCAAGAAATCACATCCCCAAATCCAAATCTCTAGTTCTGTGAGGTCCAGGAAGTGGGCCACATTCAGCCTACTTTGTTCCACATACTTAGCTAAAGCATGTGAATCTTAGATGTGCTGAATTTTCTTTGGGAGACTAAAGAACCATAGAGTCCTTTAACCAAAGCCCATCAATTAAACTTCTAAAAATCCATGGAATCAGTCATTACCAGAGCTCCCGTAGTGGGCACATCAGAGGCTACAGGATGCTACTACCAAAGGGTGCTGCAGTAGAACATATGAAAAAAATCATATTTATGGTATTTACTCATGGCCTTTTCCCAATTCTAATGCTGAACCTTCTACAAGGGAACCTGAACAGAAGTTCCATGTAATTCCCACACCAGTAATGACCTCTCTTTAGGTGCTGAATTTCCTTCCTTTTTCACAGGACGTTAACGAGACCTATCACACCTCAATGAGCAGTCACAAACGGAACCACAAAACACCAAGGAGCAACCAACCCTGTGCAGCTCCTTGCCCAAGGCAGAACTGATGCGTTCCTGACCAAAAAAGGAACATTTCCTTCATGTTCTTCCCATCTTCTCCTAACTCTGCATTTGGTCTAAACCCAGCACATCTTCTGAAGGAGTTGCTTCATCATCTGCAAGTCAAGACAGGGCTCTGATCAGCYCCACTGTGCTTCATCCCAGCCATGTGTTGTTTCATGAGACCAAGCAGAACGTGGCTTGGAAGAACAAAGTGAAACCACAAATATAATGGAGCATAATTTCAAAATGTACGGAGCATAATGATCCRTATAATGTTAAAATGTTGGTAATGTCTCTCGATATTATTTCATCACATGCTAGCTGCTATTTCCTGAAAACCCTTTGAAGGATTAAATAAAAACATATGCTGTGAACACCCACTGCGTGCTGTAACAAATCAAAAACGAACTTCTTAGGTTTGATGAAAGTTTCCACAGCACTCAGTACTGTAAATTAATGTCACAGCGGTAGAAYTGCTTTGGAAACAGTGAATGCCAATTGGTTTCATATTAGTAATATGAGAAGTCTCTGCAGCATTTAGAACYGAAACACAAGTGTCTTCGACACCTAAACTTTGAGAAATACAGTCATAAAATGCTATCAACAGCTGGGTCGATGGAAAAGTGCAGTAARACAATCAACAAGTTTCTATTTCCAAAATAAACACATCATTTGASTCTGGTGTAAACATGCAAAAACCAGATGGACAGGACTCATAAGGATTTAAACAGTCAGTGCTCTGCCATGAAATAAACGGTATTTTCTCTTAAAATGGCTGTTTCTGAAAGCAATATTCAGTTAAAGGACTATTTTTCAAAAATGTGTTTTAATGAGTATGTTGTATTATTTGGTGCATTTTTGTTATCAATATTTATTTATGAATTTACTAAATGCCTGGCTTTCTGTATGCCCAGGAGTTCCAAAAGCAGAGAGATTTTATCCTTTTAACAGTTTTAAATCTGCATTTCCCAATTTCTGTTAGGGAGAGAAAAACAGAYGAAACATTTCCAATTACAGTCTTTCCAACTCTGTCTTGAAAATCAGTCTAACGCCCCAACTATTAGCTGCTTTACAGATAAGTAATCCTACTGTTTTCAGAGGATTGAAAACTAAAAAAAAATGTTTTTACATTTTCTTTGTAAATAATATCTCCCCCTCCCTAAGCGTTCTCCTGGTTCCGTGTACTCACTTTTCCTCTGCACTGTAAACCAATTCTTATTAAGCGCCGGCAGAAATTTATGATCATTTAAAAATGAAGTATCTAACGTATCAGCAGGTAATACCTTTCTCTACCYCAACAGAGCGTCAAACAGCAGGACACAAAGTACAAAGCACCTCYATTCCTCTGCTGGCCCAGAACAAAGGCTGAAATGGGTTCTGATAAACGTGGGACACTTTGCTGTCCTCACTTGTGCCCTCCCTCAGCTCCTCCTTTCACAGATTATTTCCTAATCCAATCCCATCCCTTGCCATTGTTTCCACTRACTATGCACAGATACGGATGCATAAATAGGTGATGAAAATTATAACGACAATCTTCATTATCTGAAGTTTTAGAATAAGAATTCATAATGTTTTGGGGTGATTTAGGCAGCACTGAAGTAATGGATCAATAAATAAGAATAACCCAGAAGAAAATAAGCAGAATAATCAGCAAATAGCATTAAATTTTTCCCAGAGAGAAAAYGAGATGGGATTAGATAAACCTAAGAGCTTCTGAGAGATTCTCCCTTTATGTATGATACTAGCTGACATGAACTACATTTGAATGAACAAATAAAAATCTGAAATGCCCAGAGCAGAATGTGGGGGTTTATGACATTGAGATGAAGAATTACATCTTGCCATTCTCAGTGTCAGAGTTCAAGCCATTGATGGAGTTTAGGGATGGAGGGATCATAAAAGAGGTCAAGGAACAACTCAAGATTTTTCATTTTCTACAACCAGTCTGACATTTCAGAGCCTTTTGGAGAGAGAAGGCTAAAAAGGTTTATTTGTTGAAGAAATAAATGTGTTGTTTAAATACAAGCCTTTATATTTAAGTAATATTTAAGTTTTGGTCGTAAGTTATGCCTCAAGTATTCTGCTTTCTGCATATTATAAACTGGCTTTAATAACTCAGTATGTATCATTTTCTTATTTTGAGGATTTGGCCACCACTATCTTAACACAGAGATCTTAATAATTCTCAGGATATCAGAAATTATTTTCAATTGTTTGAATTTATCACACAGTTTATATTGCAGAATATTTAATTTTCTTTTTAAAAAGCTTCTTCAAAGTAATTATATAAAAAAATGTTACCTGAAACATTACCACTAGACAATAGAAAGATACAAAGTACTCCTAAAAATATGTGGGCTTTTGTTGCCTTAATTTCATTTTTAATATGAGTTGTTAATTGGCTAATAAAAAGWACATAAATTGTTAGGAGTACCTTCTAATAAAGAAACCAAAAGCTAAGATATGACTAACACACCATAACAATTTTCTGCAAGTGGTAAGTCATTCTTTCCTATTTCCCTTCCCCATGGAACAAGAAAAATACACATTCTTCTGCATTCTATTCACTGACACTGCTTATCTGATGAAGCACTGCTTTCGGTCATTTTCAGAAGTTGCTATTTAGACAGAAAGGAAGAAACAGTAATATGGGAAAAACATGACAAAACAACTTTCCAAGTGTACCTCTTAGGTACAATTCACTTCAAAATGAGCAGAAATAAATAATTCCAGCAATACAGAATCTTATGGCATTAAGGTTTTTTTCTATTCTTGCAGATGGGAGAGTAACAAATAAAGAAACCTCTCTAAATTAGGGCTTTAAAAATCTGAGGCTACTATAAAGAAACAAGATTAACTTAATCCYCTAACAATCCAATTTATGACTAGTAAAGGGTTATGAAAAATTCCATCTAGATGTCAAATATAAGGAAACACAAAGTCTTTGGAGACACATAATGATAAACTGCAGATTGAGCAATAAGCTCAGTGAACAGAATGAACAGTTCAAGAGTTCAGAACATGTTCATTTGAAAGGTGTTCAGTTAAAGAGAAGGGCATGGTATAGACAAAGGCACAGAAAGGTCATCATTACAGTCATTTCATCTTCATTACAATGGTGCAGTCACAGCRTTGGTGCACACACTCCAGCTCACACTTGCACGTCAATGCTCTGCTTGGGAGATGAAACAAAAATATTTTTAACAGGTTAGCGAATCCTGGGAACTATAGGCAGGTGTATAAGAACTTGTGCTTTATTAATTCAGATTTGGAATGTAAACAGGCATGAAATATCTTTTCAATCCATTAACAATTAYAGTCTGTCAAGAATGGTCACGTTCTTCATCAAGCAAACATAAAGCATATCCTGAACTCAGTGCTTCTTCCTGTCATACTGCAGCCCAGAACTCACTTTCTCAAGACAGTTGTTTTCCCAAATGCAGTAGTCTATATAGAGCAGAAGTAAATAGATGTTTAAAAGGTTTCAATGACATAATGAACTCAGCTTTTGAAATCAAGAGTATCTACGACTGTCAAAAATTCAGAGAAAAAAGAACGGGTGGGCTCATTCAATAAACCAAAATACAATCTTGGATAGAATGTAGAGCAGGTAACTCCTTTCTAAAATGAGCAATAACCAATGCAGAAAGCCAAAATCCTGGTTATGAACCRTCAGACCTCATTCTGCACTGAGCACTCCATCTGGATAAAATCACTTTCACAACAAACAATAGATCTCAGGTCTTCATGAGAGGTGTCCAAACCAAGCACTGCCCCAGCTCAGCTTTTCTCTGTCAGGCAATTCAGTCGYAGCATAGGGACAAAAGACATTAAAACTTTTTTTCTGCTTTAGTATTTACACAGTACTTTTCATTAATAATTAACAGGAACTGGAAGCCCTGGCTCTATCTTGTCTCTTATTTCTAATTCTCTAGAAGGAAAAYGGGATTTTTTTTTCACACAAGATCATTAAGATAAATATAAACTGGAGTATTTTAGATCTTATATACTAAGCAATTTAAGATCCTCTTGCACTAATATATATATATGCACACACTGGCAAACACATTGACAAAAATAATTGATGTATCTCCAATAGAATCTCAGTTTTAGACAGCAGCATTGGGGCAGGAGAGTCATTAAAATTTGGCCCACAGCAACCCAAAATGTACTTTGCAGCTTTCAAGAGCAGTTACTGAACATTTCACAATTAAGCATAATTCCCACCGATTCTCATATCAATTATAGATGACCCATTCTTTTCAAAATCTAAGCCAAATTTGGTATGAAAAGCTCTTGTGTGTAAGAAATAGTAACTCTGCCAGATTGATGTCCAAACTAATACACACAAACACCTCCAGGACACCTCTTGGATGCTCATTTAAATGCTAAGATTACCCACTTCCAATAGAAAGTAGGAAAATTATATATTAAACACCATTCATTTGATGTTATTTACAGCAGGCAAGGGTTTGGTTAAAAAGGTAAATACTTMTGTATTCCATGGTAACATTCTACGGGAATAGAAGATTGAAAAGCTGTTAAAGGAAAGGAGGAAGTGTCTGCAACACACTCCATCAATATCCCGTGGAGCCCTGACAGTCATTGGATAGTCTGGTGTGTAGCACCACAGGGTAGTGTAGTTACAACTCAAAAACCACACCAATTAACTACAACTAATCAATTCCTTCTCATAACAATGAGAAGCATAATTCTTCTCCCATCTATTGTTCTTGTTAATTTTCCTTCCAGTAATTGTGACAGACAGAATAGTTAGGGTGTAGTAAAGTAGAAAAGAACATAAAGGATGTTATTTGAAAGAAGCACAAACATCAGACTCCTGAGTTATCTTGATTAATTTTCTTCTTCATACCTAATTCACGGCYGTGGGAGATCACGTTATTTTCAAATATATAAATAAATACAAACCTAAMTTTAGACTTATCTAGATTATGGCACACGGGGGAAAAAACAGAGGAGGTCATGAAATCTGAGACTGCTGCTTCTTCTCATAATGTAATTACACTTTTGGCTAATGAAATTACTGCAGTCTCAGGGTAAGGGCTTGCAAGTCAGAGCTCTCACACGCTTGTGAGAGAGGGGGTAAAGGAGCASTGTTTACCATTTATATCTGAGGAATGCACACAAATCCCCAAGATCCAAACACAACTTTGTTTCTGAACTCTGAGCAAGGCTAAATTTGTGATCAAAGCCCTTTTCTAATTACTACAATAAAAGAAAAATTAGCTTAAGAGGGAGGGAAGTCTGAAAGACAGAGAAAGACCATCTCATTTGGCACTGCTTGTACCCTCCAAGCAGCTGAAAACAAACACATTTTAGCTCAGAGAAGAGAAGCAGCAACAGAAAAAAAGCAGTCTAAGAGGAAGGCTGAGCATTCGAGGCCTCTGTTTGTGCCATTCAGGCACTCACAGCCCTGCTCCAATCCCTGTCTCAATCCCTGCTCTTGCTCACAACCAGGCAGAGCTCTCCAAAAGTGAAAAAAAAGTCTCAGTGAAAAAAAAATAAGCAGAGTATATTCTGATTAGAAATTACAAATTCCTGTTGTCGAGACTGTGCTAACACCCCCACCCAGCAGTGGTTTATACTTTCCTCCATGCCAGGAGTGCCAGTAAGTTGTTTTTCCTGTTGGACAAAGCAAGAGCAGCAAAGGGAAGACTGTGACCCACAGCTGCTGGCCACTCAGGTGCACCTCTGTAATACAAAGTATGATTTACCCAGGGGAAATGAATGGAAAACCAGGATTTCGCACTTGGATAACCCTGTCAGACTCTCATTTTCTATTAACTATTGGAGGGAGGTAAAATATATTATCTATATAGCTGTTAGTGGCCACCAGGAAAACTATTTCTAGCTCTTGGTAGCCAACAGCACACAGCTGGCAAATTCCAAAGGACAAAAAGAAACTGCTGAGTGCATCTCAGCTGGATAGTGGTGATGGATATGGGATAACTGAATTATTTCCCTCTTTGGCTAAATATTTAGGGGAGGGAGGATAACATACTTATTCACCTGGTTTGTTGTTTGGGGTTTTTTTAAATTAAAGCCAATAAGGAGATCAACTTGACTAGTAAGCTAAAAAAATACTCTGTTTGTTGAATCCTCATTCCCTGCTCCAAAGCTGCTTTAAGGAGACAGGTTGATACCTGAGCYCACACCRTGTAGTTGGAACACACCTGACTGTCACCTTCTAAACATTTCAGTCATGGTGATTAACCCAACACAACTGTGTTTGCACAAAACATCCCACTGGAACACAGAACCCATGGAAGAAAATGAAAAACAAACCCTTTCCTCCTTCTGCCCAAGTTCTCCAAAGCTTCCAGTGAGTTCACAGAAATCAGATCAAGTTATGCTCAAGGAGGCCATTATCACCCATCACATTAAACAAACCCATTTCATTTTCAAATCTAGTTGCAAAATTAGTTCTTGCCTATTAAACAATTCCGAAGAAATTAATGGCGGAAGGTTTTGCTTTGACTGTCGTAAAGATCACCAAAAACACTCGTGTTTAAAATGCTAATTACAGGGGCTCAATGCCAAAAAAATAATTCTGGTAAATTAAATCCCATGATTAATTCATAACGTCCATTTTAGCATTAATCCTAGCATTAAGATACAGAGTAGTCCCCATACACACACACACATCTCTCTCACTTTGGGGAATAAAGCAATAGTAATTCCTAGGTTTTTTTAATAACTCTTCATATTTTATGTACATTATTTAATTATTATAACAAGACAGTTAAGCCATTACTTCATATTTCTTGTTTGCAATCTCAGTTGAGGGCTGCCGATTTTAAAAACTCAAAACGAGTAACTTCTCATGCATGGTTAAGGCAGAAGTGGTCCTGAAATCACAAGGACTAATGGATTTACTGCTGAGTACCACACTCCTCTCCTCTCCTGTTTTGGGGACAACACAAATTCTCTCACCAGTTTACAATTTAAGCCTGAAAAGTAATACCTGGTTATAAACACCCAAAAAACTACACCGATACTATATAAAGACAGTAACATCACATACCTGGAAATCTCCTACAGGGTTTCAAAAGAAAATATTYACTGGATGAGAGATCTTAAATCAGCACAGCACCATCATGGCTGCACTGCCAGTGTTTGCTACAATATCCTTTCCAATAAGAGCACAAAAGCTTATATTCCTGTTGGGGGAAGAAACAGTGAATCTTAGATGTCTAAGACACGTTTTTCTTGTGTCTTCACTCACCTTGGTATGAAATGATTCATCACAGGTGTTTCTTTGTAAGTATATCAATCAATAGAATTTCTGCGAGCCAATAATACAACAGAGCTTTCCAAATTTAGCTTTTCCATTCATGAAAAATTGGCCCAGGAAAACAGGAAAATATAGTAATATGAAACAAAATATTAAATGAAGACGTTTCCATCACAGCCAGCAAAAGAGACAGGTGTGCCAAGAGATCTGTCACGTGTGTTATTTGTTGAAAACACAACTGCTCAMACTTTCCTTGGATTGCCATCCATAATCCTAGAGTAGTTAATAAGCATTTTAAATGCCAGCCCTAAATATCTGCTGATGTTGTATTGCTCAGTGTTTCCAACGAGCACCTGAAAAAGCCTTTGAACAACTTCTCTATTTAACAACTATCAGTTTCCCACTGTCTATTGTATGTGGTTTTTTCATTGACTCTCTTTAAAATTTATCTAAAGCCAATGGATCAATCACCTCTGCAAAAATATATTCTGAACACCAATTTGAATAAGAGACCCTTTTACCATGTTCCTGACAAGCTATTGCTAACAATGACGTTGTAACTATTCATTTTCTGCTGATATTTTTACTGACTGTTCAYTGCAGACAGCACCTTCTGGGTTTTTTTCTTTCCATTTAGTATCTTATGTCATATCTAAAGCTGTTCTTTTACAGCCTCYACATACAGCTTTTTCAAAGTAGCAGGGACATCTCATCTGCTCAATTACTTATTAGTGTTGCTAAAGAATACCATTTCCTCTCGTGGCTGATAAAATATTAATCAAAAACAGGAACAGAGTGATTTCCCAGTGTGGATGTCTTCTAATGGTAATACATGGAGTCTAAGAGAGATCTGGAGGTCATGTAATAGCTCTTGAAGGCAGGGAGGGGCTCCAAGATAGTAATGACTCTGTATACTGAATAATGAGATTGTATTCAAAGTGCAGCTTAATTATTGCTGTTCTGTAGGAAAATATCACAAGTGTGATTACGAGGATGAATGCAAAGATTTATTGGGGATAACAGCACATGACTGGGAAAAAAAATCTTTTATAAGCGTTTTTGATCCTTGCTATTGCTCAGTATCCAACACAGAGCCATAGAGAGGAGATTTCCAGATTATTGCTGTGTTTCATGTTCATGCATCAGTTAATCACAGCAATACAACAGTAAATTGTTACCTGTTCATTCTGCCAGTTATTAAACATCCATYCCAGCCTGTCTTTAGGGATTTTTGTTCCTATTTTTCTCACAGGATTTGAAAGAGGGATTAGAATGAAGAACTGAGAGACAATTGACAGATACATGGGAAAGCTGTAATAGCTTGAAAATAACCTAAATATCTTCAGATTTAACAGTATATCACCATATTTCCTGCTAAAGTTTGGATGCAAATACTCTCATCTGATTTGGAGGAAAACAGTTCTCCTAAATAACTTTTAAAGAAATAAATACTGCAAAATTATGGTTTTGGATGGTGGTGGAAGTGTTTCAACCTGARTCAATCAATTATAACACTATAAAGTCACCAATAACAGGAGCCAGCTTCYAGAAACTGTGCAATCAGCCAAATACTGTTCAGTTGTGTCTCATGGCAGGAAAACTTAGTCCACAAAATGTCCATTTCCATCCCTCTAAGGGCACTAATCGAGTCTGGTAACCAGCATATGTTCCAGCTTCTCCAGAAGAAATGCCAACCTACCTTCCCTGTCAGTTTTGAAGAAGAAAAGGAGACAATGACATTAAAAAAAAAAAAAAAAAAAAAAAAAAAAAAAAAAAAAAAAAAAAACCAACAAAGGGTATTTTATCTCTAATAAATACCATCCTATTAGTATCATCATTATTTCTCATAATGCAGTGAATTCTCAATGTGCTTTAACACTGGACAAGCTGAAATATGGCTTGAATCAAGAACAAATGTCACCTCTTGGCACTCGTGTTTTGTAGTTCTTTGAATGCAAGAAGACATGAACAATCTTGTAACTGTCCAAAAAGCAACAAAAAAATCCCAACAAAAACACCAAAAAAACCCCCACCTGGTTTTCATCCCAGTGTATATGTGGGTTTACCTGAGAAAACTTTGTGCCTAAAAAAAAAAGTACTAATGCTGCCTAAATGATTAGCACACTGGGCAAACATTTAGAACAAGCAGGTAGGAAAGATGGCCAAAAAAAAAAATTTGTTAAAACTTCATATTTAATAGTGATGGCAAGCATAGAACAGTTTTCAGCGATGAATCTAAAAAACATAATTCTATAAAATATAAAAGTGCAGCTGGCATGCTTTCCACTCCCAGATATCTAAAAATGAGAGGCTAAAGTCGCTCAAACAGGTCAAAGCCTGGCACAGCAGCAGAATGAAGATCACCTGAAATAACTCACATTTACAATCCATTTTTCTTGTCTTTTGGACAGCACACAAGATAATTCACAAGTGAGAGAAAAAGCTAAAAAACCACACATGCAGGGAAAGTACAGCAGCAGAAGTAACAGCAACTCAAAATATGCAAACATCCCCTTTCACTTACATTTGTGCTATTATATGTGGGAAATCATTTTTGTGTGGGAACTGTTTACTRTTCATTTAAATTAATTCTCCTCCGAGTGAATTAAGAGAATCATTTTCTTCATTAAAAATTCAGYGTGATTCAGCCTCTGCTTGATTTGTGCAATGACAAACCAGGTCCCAACTCTGCTCCAGACACAGCACCTCTGCCCAGGCTCCTGAAAAAGGAGCAGGGCTGGATCCTGCTCATCCTCCTGCAGAAATCGCCCTTAATGAGGAGGGGAGTGTGGGTGGCGAGCTGGTTTTGATAAGTAGTAATAGGATGAGCAAAAAGTAATATACCAAGGGTTGATATATTACTTGACATGTCAATTGTTGGAGAGTGGCTGTATTGAATTTGTACCCAYGGCAAACACAATACACAAGATTCTAATATACTGCAGTGTTTGCTACATATTTTCCAAGTGATTGTATTGACTTTGTAAACAAAGATTATATGAAAAAATAAAGACTCCTGTACCATATAATATTTACCGAGCGAACAAATCTATCATAGMCGGAAATAAAAACACAATTTCACCTGTGTCAGGAAAGGAGGAAATAAATTGACCATTTGAAATGAGATCAGATACTTCAGTTTGGAGCTCGGGCACCTAAGAGAGTCTCCTTCTAGCGCAGGAGGTGAGGATTATTTTAGTTTTAAATATTGCAGGGAGGAGAAGGATAAAATGAATGGGGCATCAAATGGTTAGAGGGAACAGTTCAGGTTTCAAAAATCAAAATGAAACAAAATGCTAGATTTACACTCTCTGGGCCTAATTTTCTTCATTATGACACCAGTCCATTTCCCACAGGAGTAGAACCAAAAGACCTACAGCTAAGCCCCAAGTCCTTAAAATCACTTTTTTTTTACTTTTGCAAAAGGTTGCATCATATAGATATAAAGAAATATTAAGGGTCTACCAAAGTTTAAGTTATATTAAACAACATTTTATACCGCTGCAGTTTTTGTCCATACACCAGCACAATACTGAGGTGGAAATGCCCCAGCCAGGAGGTCATGAAAAACCTCCACTTAATTCTCACAGRTGGAAGATCCACAGCAGCCAGTCTGTGATATTTCTTCCTCTCACTTCTTTCATAGAATGGCTTGGGTTGSAAGGGACCATAAAGATTATTAAATTCCARYCCCCCTTCYTTGGGCAGGGATGCCACCCACTAGATCAGRCTCCATCCAATCTGCCCTTTCCCACCAGTTCTCCCAAAATAAAAAATTATAATTATAACAAAGCAAAGTTGTGCTCCTGAAAGACAGAACACATTTCAAATAAAATAACATTTTTCTTTATTTCGTGAACTAGGACCAGTGTTCGCATTTTGTAAAATACTTTAAAATAACCACTTCTCATCAAAAGATTGTTTAAACACCTAATAAAGCCAAAAGTTACTGCTAAGAACACATCTGTGGAAATAAAGGCCTATACTGGACATACTGTTAAATATGAACTTTAYAGCAGTAAATGTGCTTAATATTTTCACCAAGTAATTTCCCTATAAATGAAACTATTTGAGRAAAAAAMCAAAAAAGCTTTTTCTTTTAAATAAGGATTACTTTACATGGGATTTCCCTCCTCCAGCATCATCACTGATACAAATTTAGAGTATTTCCTTAACATATTCCCTTTTCTTTGTGCAGCGCAGCTCAATCTTAGGAATATCTGCAGAACTCTCAAGTTTTGAGGCTGTGTGTTTAGATTTGAAACTAACAGTGTAAGTCAGCTCTTTAGAGTGCCAAAATATTTGTAAACAATGCATTTTCCTAAGTAAAACAGGGTGCAGCCACCCTAAACATTGCCCACACAATAAAATGTGTACAAAAAGGAACACGTTAGCAGTAAGCAAACTGTCATAAGCAGARCACTGTATTTAATATTCAGATCAAGGCATCTCTGTCTCATCCCAGCAAACCCTTTTGACAAAAGCCATCCAATGTCTGCCAGCAGTATTGAGTCCAGCTGAGGACAAATTTCAAGATGAACCTGAAATCAATTTGCCATCAAATTTTCATGCTTCTCCCAGACTATCTGTGGCATTTTAATTACAAGCACCCTAGGCGGGGGGTACTACAGATATTGACACTTAGCTCCTACAATAAACTTTATTGGCAACCTCTGTCTGAATGTAGTACTCAACTAGAATAACAAGAAATATATGAGGATATCTAAGCAATAAGGTGGCATAATCACTTTGRAGTGGTTTTGTTCCAAATGGTGGACATCACAACTAAAGAAACTTTTCTGGATTAAAACAAACATCTGTTTGGTGGAAAATTCACTTGTGTTGTGAATTTGTACAAAATCCCAAGTCCTTCAAGAAGATAAGCARCATTAAATTCTTTCCCTTTYCCATTTAATTTGGTGATGTTTTTAKCTAACCTGTATAAATTCCTGATGGAGGCTGGTTTCAAATCAGACCAGTGACACGCTACAGAATCAGGGAAGGTCTTTACATCTATTTCCATTTCCAGCCCTCAAGATTTTCACTGCACAATTTACAAGGGCTAAATATCCCGGCAATTAGAGACCTAAACCAGGGATGAGCCAGTGATTGCCAAGCTGTGCAATGCACAATTTGGAGCTTTTCAGTAAAGATATTCAGAAGCAGTACACAGACATGTCGTGTCTTATTGAGCACAGTGAGGGCAAAGCTGCTTGCAAGACAATTTTCCTCACTATSAAGTGCTTAGGAGAATGAAAGATTTATAAAAGAGAAACTGAGAGATGTTACCATGCCAGGACAAGGGAGGTTTGCTATGTGTGGTTAGGGGAGATGCAGGGAGAAGAAGAAGATGAGGTCACKTCAAACTGAACATAAATTTGAAACTTAGAAAGGCAGCCTGTAAGTTGCAACAACAGCCTAAATAGAAAAGAAAAAAAAATACAAAGAAGAAAGAAATAAAACATTTTTAACTCTACACCTCCACATGGCAGGAGGTCCTCACCAACCCACACAATTCTGTTACAGCCTAATACAAGAAGAGGGGAAGTGTGTAGTGAATGTAAAAGGCTGTGACAGCTGAAAAAGATGCAGTAATTAAGAACTGCAGGATGCTTTGTTCAGGTGTGGTTTGATATTTCCTAARCTGACAAGTAGGGGATGTCAGCAGCAAACAAGCTGAGTTATAGGGGATCCCATGATTTGGGCAACATATTATTTCAATTAGTTTTATTTTAGTATAAATAGGCCAGGAATATGGAATCTAATGTCATATGGGGAAATTCCTGAAATGAGGCACTACTGCTATTRAAGTGATCTGATTCGAGCTCTCACATTTCCACACACAGGGCAATGTATTCCCATTTGGAAGTGACTGCAGTTATCAGTAGCCAAGAACAATAACGTTSTTTAAGCCACTCCCTGAAGCATAAAATGCTCAAACACCTTTTAAAATTGGTGTGTGATGGATAATTCACCTATACATCATTTTACACACCCATTCATATTACATAAAACCAAGCTAATATCTACGCTGTGCTTTGAAGATGTTGCAAATGCTTTTATTACTAATAAACTCTATTTTTCACAGATCGCCACTGAAACTTTAATGAACTTCTGGATATTGAAATGCACGTCACAAATCATTTAGCAATTCTGGTTTTAACTTCAGACYCTGACATGAGGAAAGGAGGATTGAAGTTTACACTCGATTTTGGGTGCCATTTTTAAAAAAACTGTTATTTGAGACAGTTCAGTTCAGGTTCTTCTGGCAGGCATTGAGGTGACACAGAATGGGAATAAATTCACAGGTATTACACTAGATAAAGAGAATTGCTACTACAGGAAAGTCTGGGGACTTTGTGCCCAAAATAAACTAAATACAACAGAGCTGGAATGAACAGCTCTTCTGGATAAAGAAGGGAAATGGCAGAAACATTACAAATTAGAAATTATTATAAGAAGGAAAAAAATCCAGGTGCATATCTGTGAAAAAAATGAGGAAACACCAAGAAGAAGCTTTTGGACACCATTTCTGCTCTTTCTGGCTTTTCTTCCACAAAATACTCAGTTTAATAAGCTGCTCTGTCACAGAGCACACAACTATATAATTTGATAGAGTTAATAATGGAACAGCTTCAAGTATTATGTTCCCTCAAGTTTTTGAGGGTTTCACTCATCCAATCTCTTGTACAATGTACTCACACGTGTTTTGTACATTTGGCAAAGGCAAAAATGAATTTTGCATGCAAGGCTAGCATTTTCATTGTCATCAAGAAAAGTTAATTACTGAATAAATTGCAAGTTCAGAAATATAATGCATTAGGACAGAACCTATCCTTTTTGCCTGAAGAACCTATTAAACTTCATCTCRTTAGCAGACTGAAAAATCTTAATTAGCATTTTGTTTTGGACAAATCCTTGCCAAGTCTCTACTGTCTGTTGCAAATATAAAAGGAGAGAGACTCAGCAGATGAGGGTTTACACAGAATCATTTTTGAGTATTTCATAAAATCTGACAATATAATCTCTGAYTTAAGAAACCAGAAACTATGAGCAGTTTTTCCACTTGTCTCTGTTCCACGCAGCTCAGAATTCCTTTTCATTTGTCAGCCAATGAGCTGTTAAAAAGTTACATATAGTTAAAATCTTATAACTATGTGGTTAACTGTGCAATATAGCAAGGAAGGATGAGACTTTTTTTCTTTAATTCAGGGCAAGATTTGGGAAATATCCAGATTAAAAAAAAAATAAATGAAAAAAAATTCAACCATTTTCTACTTCTTGATAAAAACAAGTCTAAAATTATTCAGTCCCATTGTTGGATCTTTTTGCATCAGGTCCTCCACTGAAAGAGTCTTGTTTTTTTTCCTTGCTTCTCTATTTTACATTTTTGAATGTGTTTCAAGGTAGAACTAATAAAAAACACTGTGGGAGGGCAGTTGCTGTGCTCTCACTCAACGGATCACCACAACTTTTTTAACTTTAAATCATTTTGGAATCCAAGACAAGTGCATAAAGGGACAGCAGAATGAAACAGGAGACACAAATCACAGCAAAAGTGGTCTAGAGCAGACCAACAAAAAGGCCAAAGATAAATTCAGGCAGAACAAGGCAATGCAGGTATTTTTAAAAATGTTTTSAATTTCAACAGAGGCGAGATTGGCAGCATTAAACATCTCTTAAGAAGTTTCTCACTTCTGACATGGTACAAAACAAGTTTGGTAAACTTAGGGTGTTCAGCAGTACAGTAAAGACTTCTAATCACCAAAAAGGTTGGGGGGCAGGGGATTTTAATGCATTCTTGTCCCCAGGGTGCCTCTGCACGGGCAAGTGAGAGCTGTAATGACCCACTGCATAAATTAAATCTCTCAAAGACGTGATACAATAAAAGATTGATGCGTAAAGACCGGGCATAAAATAGCAGAATGGCTGCAAGGCCATAACCACATCTTGAGATGAGATTACAGACCGGGGCAGGCTAACATCTTGTTTTGAAGCTATTGCTCCAGGAAAGACTTTTAAACCTGTATATTAAAACTAATGAGCTAAATAGGCCATGCATTAAAAAACTGAAATCTGGTGTCATTCTTGGAAGAGTGAAGACAAGTATGATCATTTTTTGCTCCCCTGAATGTTGAATTACAGTGATTAGATTCTTCTACAAGCTGCATTAATTTGTTATTTGCATGGAAACAGTGTAATAGGAAAACATTTTCCACATTAATGCAACAGACAGCTTTTATGCCTGAGCTCTATAAAGAATAAATTTGCAATTTTCCAGAAAGAAGTAAGGTAATGAATAACAGGAATTCCAGTGTGGGAATACTWCTTCTCTGTATAGTAGCCATTTTAATTAAATATACAAGATTTGAGACTACACCATTTTCATTGCTGTCTCCTCAGAGGCATTGGCTTGCTTCAGCCATGTGGTCAGGTATTTTCAAATAATGTAAGAAAAAGTTAAATTTTAATAATCAGTAAAGACAGCGGGGTCCCAAAAGAAGACTTAGTAAAAACAGGCTGACATACAGAAATATGTTAAAATAGGCATAAATGACTCATGATTCATATTCCAAATTCTTAAGCATGTTCAGACACAAACTGTGGATATATTTTCCTGTTTTAGCCCAGCAGTACCTGCCATTTTTATTTAGCAAGRGCATTAATGAAGACTTTTTCTTCGTGCTGCAAAAATCTCACTATATCTCATACAATTAAGGAAGGGACAGACATAGCTAAAAGCCAATATTAAGGATAATGGCTCAAAGCCTAATATAGTGTTTTATCAGCTYCAGCAAGGGATGAATTTCACACACTTTTTTCCCACTTTCTTAGCAAATAAAGAGGCAACTACTGTTTCCTGTGGCCAGGAAAGCTGCTGAAGTGCTCACACCAAGTTCTTTAGAGATAYCAGCTGCCACAGCAGGTGATTAAACTCCAAACTTATGATCATTTTTTTCCTTCAGATATTCTTGGATGGMAGACCTCATGCGTTTTGCTCCAATTTGTTTGGTAGAAACTTCTGATTTTTTTCAATTAATTTTAATAACTTTCACATAAAGCARTGCTTTAAAAGATAATGAGATCCAAAGAGCTCTCCACAAACACAGATGTCCTGCATCTTTAACCTGCTGTCACTGAACATGGCCACACCTCCCTGCTGCAGGACCTTCTCTCTTTTTCAATTAACATCAGTGGGCTACAGTTAGTATTTTCACTGGTTTAGTTCAAATGTTAATACTAAATGTAGAATCGCATATTAATTGCAAATGGTGATAAAACGAGGGAAAAAAAAACTTGAAAAGGTTACTGAACATAAAGCAAAAAAGAAATAGCTTCTAGAAAACTAATATTTGTATCCCTATAGTGTTAATTATGCCCTGGATTTTAAGGAGATTTTAAATTGCCTCTTTCAACAGATGTTCTCTTAAAAGAATGGCTTATTTGGGAAATGACAGGTCTTTGTCAAAGCTTACCCAGTGGAATACAAAAATTAGTACCAACTAACTATAGCCCCAAGTATTGCAAACTCTTTATTCTCACCAACAATACGACACCCCCGTCAGCAGTGAGCTCACTAATTATATATGTGTAARGTGACTGCAGCAGCTGTAAAGCAAMAGCCACCTCAACCCCAGCGGTGCAGCTGATGAGCTCCCCTCTTCAGAGATGGCCCCAGTGAAATCAGATACACAAAAAGTGGTTTGATGGCAGGAAAACAAAAAAATAAAAATAAAAAATCCACCAAAACTTATTCTACCCCTCAAGAGATACACAGAAATCTGCCCCAAATCTGCTCTTCCCTTCATCTTCCGAACAATACAGAAAAAAAGTGATCAAGTATCAGTATACTTCTCATTGCTATGGATGTTTATTTATAAAAAAATGAAACTTAAAAAGAAACCAGCAAAAAAAAAAACAACCTCGGACTTTTCTTGATGCAATGCTCTATTTCAGATGTTTGAAGTAATCATAGAGAAAGTCCCATAAAGCAGATTTCAAACAAGCAGATGTGAATACTCATTCCAAAATCCTGATTGCTACACTCAGGAATGCAAAGTTTACTATTAGGGCATAAATCAAATTTAATCAAAACAATGAAAGTCATGAATATTAATTTTACAATACATTTGTCACATTGTGGTTAAACCCAAAATTATTCTACCAGGTAAATCTGAACATTCTTGACTATTTTCCGTGTGAAGTGACCCATCTAGAATTAATGCAGGCTGTTACTGCCATGGAATGCAACCTTTTGGGCTTTTGGTTGGTCACCACCTTCATATTAAATCAAGATATCATGTACCAGGAAAACTGTAATATCACAGGAGATAAAATACCTTCTACATAAATAGCCAACAAATGCTGTGTACCATAATCCAAAGTATAACCAAGTGGTCCTGGCGTTAAAATGCACATTTTCTGGCAAAATCATTTTGCCAATATTTGGGATCTTAACTGAACTCCTGTTTCAAAAAGACAGATCTCTGCCATCCTCCCACATCAGAACTCCCTTGACCTAAAAAGAGCCAAAACTTCAGCCCACATTTACCCTGTCTTGCTTCTGGGTTATTTTACTGAACTAAATCAGTGGCATTGGTCACCAGTCATTTTCTACCTATTTGGCACTCAAATAWAACACTTAGAATATAACAGGTTTGGTGCTGCCTTTTTCATTTCCGAATTCATGGTTGCTTGGTGGTCTTAATTTTCTCYGAGTATTCAAAGATGACAGATTAATAGGTGGTTCTTTGCAACTATGTGGGCAGATCTTTAATGGAGCTCATTAGTTTAYATTAGTGAGCAGCACGCAGAGATGTGGAAGCTGCTCCTAGAGGACAGCACTTCCACTGCTAAAATTTTTTTTTATAACATAAACAAAAATTTAAATCCTCAATTCTATGATTAAATAAATACCAACTAGGTTAATTTATGTGAAGAAACAACAAAGAAAATTAATTATTTAGTATATACATTAAAGGAAATTMCAGAATGTATCATGGTGCTACAGTGGGGGATTTTTTCCTACAAAATTCAGCTGTCCTTAGTACCAGAGAAAGGGAATCTTTTGAGATTTYCCAAGCATACCTTGTACATCTGTTTATCATCTAGGACACCCAGTTGTACAACAGACTGCTGCTCAAACCAACAGAGAATTCTGTGGTCTTTTCTATCATAATAAGCCTTGAGCTAGGACTGGATTATGAAAAAAAAATAATAATCACAACATTAAATGCAAGTCAACCYTGGCACTCAACCAAAAAACCCAGGACATTTATATGAACATGGCACACATAAAAGGATTTCATTTTACAAAAAACAGTTTTTATTTAACTTTATTGGACTTTCTTCCCCAGCACCTGCTTAGGTTTCCAGGTAACCATGAAGTTTAATAAACCTGTACAATGATAATTAAACACTGTAAATAATTTATCTGCTTAATCTTCCTAACCAGCCCTTTATCCCTTTGTAGGAAAGCGATCCTTGCTGGCATTCTGAACAAGGTTTGCAAAATAAGTGCAGCGAGGAGTGGTAGCATAAAGTGGATTTGCTCTCAATAATGTATGAAGCCACATGCTGGGTAGAGGAATCCTCACAAAAGTGGTACCACAGCAATCTGTTCCTTTCATCTGCAGCCAGCATTTAAAGTGAAGGTGCTGCTCCGAATCAAAAGCACAATCATTCATTTGTGAGCAGATGTCCTTCACRCGGCAGGCAGCGCTTTTTCAAAACAGAGCTGAACAAATGCACTGCTGTGAGACAAGTTCCCCTACCCATTAAAGAAAGAACACAGTATATATTAATTTAGCAGGTTGTTGAATGTTTTAAAGTAGAATTTATGAAGCGGAAAAAGCATGTGGTGAAACAAAATGGSTTTCAAACTAAAATATGAAAAAACCTACTATAGTTATTCACTTGCAAAATGCAAGAGTCCAAGGCTTGTGACAATAGTTGATGCAGGAAATAAGCTGAAATGTGAGATGGGTGATTTTCCACACTACACCCAGATTATTAACTAAAAGAGGCCATTAATTTGATAATATGTGCATGATGGTATGATTGTAAGTGTA
The DNA here is from genome assembly GCF_030028575.1 of Malurus melanocephalus. Taxonomy (NCBI): domain Eukaryota; kingdom Metazoa; phylum Chordata; class Aves; order Passeriformes; family Maluridae; genus Malurus; species Malurus melanocephalus. The sequence goes on from NW_026623510.1 coordinate 292,123, forward strand.
TGTATTCTGTGTTCACATTTGTTGATAGAATTTAGGAGTAAATCAAAGTGAACATTGTTAAAAGCTGTTGGGACTCTGCCCCACTCAGCAGAGTAAACCAGAGAGCTGCTAAGAAAGTGAGCTCTGACATCGATTTTCCTAGTTCTCTCTGCATGTACCAGCCTTCTCTGGAGGGTATTTCTTCTTCTAAAAAACACAAAGTTCTGGATGTGGCYAAAGGTTCACAGTGACCCCTGTGTGAGGCTACAGTCTCTGCTATGAAAGTTACGGTGGTTGCACTTTCCATTTTTGGAGCACATTTCTATTATAGATATTAAAGTATGTGTAATAAAATAACATGCAAACCCTTTAATCCTTATTCATAATAATTTGAAGCTCCAAATTTAACGACTACAACTCTTCCCCCTTCAGTTACAGCAACTTCATATGCTGGGTGTATTTTGACAGCAACACAGACCTTTCAAAAGCAAGATGTTATCAAATGCATGCATGTCAAAGTCTGCAATCACTAAAAGGCAGCTGCATCCCTTTAAATGCATTTTTAAATTAATATCTATTGGCTAGGTAGTTCCTCTGTCTCTTTTCAGTTCTCTTCTGGAAGGGTGAGGTGAGCCACGAGACACAAATTGTGATTTTAGCTCCTGCAGCCCACCCAGCCCCTCCAGTCCCACCCAGGCTGTGCAGTGCCCTCCCACCCCACACCCTGCACCCCAAAACCTTCCTGCACYCCAAAACCTTCCTGCACCCTTTGCTCAGCTCACCCAGCACCCCCTGGGAACCTGATCACACCCAAACACACATCAGACCTCAGCAACCACCCGCCTCTGCCAACAAAAGCCGCATCTTCACTCCCTTCTTTCCTCTCATTTCCCATAACAGGCCTATAAACACATCAATATTTACAATTACTTWATCCACATTAAATAAACACACAGAGTTTTGCTGCCCACACAGAAAAGGGTTGATTCCTTCTTGCAGAAACATACTGTTACTGGCAATATAATTATTATAAGGACTACTGCAATTTCAAGCTGAATCTCTGTTTATATATGCATGATTATTATACCAGAAGHCATTTGTGGAGAGCTCACATATAAAAATGCAGCTAATAACTCTTACTGTAATGATTAATCAATTTATGAATATATTATTTAAACTAATAGTTCAGGTAGGGTATCTTAAACAAGTTACAGAGTACATCGACCAATTCAAATACCAGCTACAAGATCAATAAGAAACTCTAAGTAACTCTAGGGAATAGGCACACTTGCATAGGAAACTGTGAATTTTTAAAATCCTTCTATTGGGAGAATAACCTCATCAAAAATAATTGCTTTAGGCCATTATCTTTGGATTTTGGCAAACTGTATGGTAAACTAGAAATTCAAGTAAGAATTGGACACTGTATTAAAAATTTTTATAGTACTGCAATATAAATTTATCTTTTTTCTTTAAACTAGTGAAGGGAAAAGCAATACCTGATACATCYGATCAGCTTTTGAACTCATTAGTATTTCAAATGGAACATGGTTTATGTAACCTGTGAACACACTGTCAAGACCATGCCCTAGGCTCAATATCAATGAAATACATTTCTTTATAAACATAAAATATTTTTCCCCTAAAATTTTCAAGGGAAACAAAACAAACAAAAAAAAATCCACAAACTTTAAAACAAGTATTTTTAAGGCAAAACTAAAAAAGAGAAAAAACAGCAGCAAACCCTGGCAAACGATTAAACCAACAGGAACCTGATCGAATTTGACAATTTGGTTTGTTGGYAATCACCATGAAAAGGTTTCTGTCCTTGATTTAGTACATTTTAAAATCTGAATATACAACTTTAATCTTTCAAAGCAGGMTTTTTAATTAAAGGTACCAAGTGCAAACTCACAGAGCCGCTGCCCTGCTCTCCCTCTGAYGCTAAAGGTGTGCTTTATCTGCGTTTCAAGTGATACTGCATTTTAAAAATTAATTAGTAGCTTGCAAGAACAGCCACACATTATTGAGTAAGTACCAGCATTTAAGTGAAACAGATGAAATATTGGTAAGCAATGCAGACCACAGTATAAGTATGTGAAGGGGGTCATAGGCTAATCCCTATTGATTTTCCAAGTATGCGTACAGCACCGCTGGGAAAGGCCAGCTCTGTTGGCAATCAGCTAGCACAAATACATTATAAATCTTACTGTCCACCTTCACTGATCACTGTCACTTACTTCCTCCACTAAAGACCAYGAGGAAACTACAACAAATCCACTGACAAACAACCAGGAAAGAATTTTAAAACCGTGCTCCTTAGGCGTAATTTCAGAAGGCTTGTGATGGACGTAGTGTAGAGCAGAAACGAGTTTTGAGGAGCAATGTGGGACAGGTAATAACAGAGAAACAACTCACCAGAAAACTGGTGGACCACAGAGAGGAGGAACACAAATAACAATGAAAAAGTCAGTCACATTAATCTCACAAACGAACATGAAAGTTTGGAGCAAACACACATTTGCCTGTTGATGGAGGGAAGTGAAACACATGAATTCCCCAAAGCTGAAGATGATCTTGCCCTGGCAGAGAAGGAGCCAGCAGATTGCTGTCTGGAGCTGTGACCCACAACCACAGCACGGCAATGGTGCAACATTCACAGCACGGCAAAAGAAATAAATAGGGTCCACACTGATCCCAAGAGCTCCAGTGGCCATAAGATAATTCCTATATGGAGCACAGTAAAAGTTTAAGGCTTAACCAATGGACTTCACAGAGGAAACAAGGACAATGTTCTCAAATGCACAAATGAGGTGCTGGAAAGAGTAAAGCACTATTTATTTCATGTCATTGTTACCATTTTCAGGAAGAATTTCTTCACGGAAAGGATTGTTCAGCATTGGAAAGGGCTGCCCAGGGAGGCAGTAAAGTCACCACCCCTGGAGGTGTCCAGGGAACAACTGGACATGGCACTCAGGGGCACGAGGTGGTGTTTGGCCAAAGGCTGGACACAATGACCTTGGACACCTTTTCCAATCTAAATGAATCTGTGAKTCTGTGATCCCAGCAGGTGTGAGGGCATGAAATCAGACTGAGAGGCTGCTTTAGAAATAATGAGTGCTGACATAAAGCAATATGGAAGCTTTAAAGCAAACACTGAACTGAAGAAGCCGAACTGAACTGAAGAAGCCGATAYGGTTCAACACAATTTGGTTCAGTTCAGATCAGTGAGAACATCGTTCTTAAACTGGTTCTGTAGTCACAAAACAAGGAGCAAAAATGAAGTTGCACTAATTATTCTGCAGATGAGACAATTCTCTCAGCAGGGAGCGAGGTTGGGTTATTATTGACAATTCCAACGTTGCTGCACGCTGGACAATTCCAGAATTCTGTGACACAGGGAACACAACGTGCCATCCACAACTATCCTAGGCATAAGAGATTTAGCAGCTCTCTTTGCTGAAAGTTGAAAAACCCATCAGCCTCCCCCTGAAATCCACACCACTCCTGAATTTAACTTCTGTGGGATCAGCTCCTGMTGGAAGCCAGTCTACCTTCAGTGGTTTCAGCACATCCTGTGTTTGTAGACAGCAGAATAGGAAATGAGCTCAAAATTTTCATTTAAAATATCATTTAATGGAATTTTAAACTGCCTGAGAAGATGGATACACTGTGTTTGTTTTCTACATTAATGATCTATAAAAGARTGGAATGGACCATAAATACAGCACTTTTTTGCARCACCCTTTACTAAAAATGCTACTACTTGTGTTTATCATTTATATCCTCATACACAGACTCAAAATTGATTACACTTTAAACCATACATAACCTGCTGTATTTTTCATTTTGAGTCATATTGCAAACATTTTTATAACTCTGTTAATATATTCCATACCTTRTATTCTTATTGATTATGAATAGTTCTTTAGCAGATTTTATTGCTTTTCATATGAAAAATGTTAGGTATTTTTTAAGAAGTGAAAATAGTATTACAACTCATACTTTTCTTCATCGTGATAATTTTAATATAAAAATTGTTAGTATGAATATTTGCAGACTGTCATTTTTTACATTTTAAACGCAAGAAATAAAATAGAAACAGTTAGTAATGTGAGGTACTACATAGGTTTCTTTTTTTTCTTTCCTCAAAACTCTGTTTAAGCTGTTGGGTTGAATCCATAATCATTCTGAATACTTAAAAAAATTAATATACCTAAARAGTGACCATATAAAACATCATGGGTTTTTATCAGGTATACATTATCTTCCTAATTACCACTGCAGTTTGCAGACTGAAATACAATTTATATTTAGGGTATGATTTTGCTATTAATTATCAAATTGAAAAAAATAAAATCTTGCATTATAAATTCTCTCWTGGAAATTAATGTTATTCTTTTTTTTTTCCATAATCCTATCACACAAGCAATAAGTGCATTGCAGCATGAACACTTTAATTTTTCCAGTTAGTTTTGAGCAAGCCCAGAGGTGAGGTTTAATAAGGATCAATGGCACTTTATCTGGGACAGGGCCACTTCACAGCATGCAAATTACACAGTAACACTTAAAAAAAGAAATAGATTTAATTAAAAAAAAAAGTAGAACCACAGGCTCTGGAAATTCAATTAAAGGATTTATGCAAAGGTTTGCTAGGTTTTTATATGCAGTTACTGCTTATATAATGAGCTTTTCATATTAAAAATCAATAGGTAATCTAGAGTAGAAGATCATCCCCTTAAATACATTTTTGAAATCAATTTGAAAAATAGTCCATCAACTGCTGTGACTACTCTTGCTGCTTCGATTAGACTAAGAGCAATATTTAGATTGTAAGACGTGCTATGGAATACCTATGCTTGGATTTTGCTCTCAAGTGTTCTTATACTTTTAAGTGCCCAAGCTAATCATACAGTAATTCAAGCCTGTGTACAAYGGATAAATAATTAATTTAATCACTAGCATAAGGGCATAAAAGTATTGAAATACATGAAAAAGCAGGCACATAATCGCACAATCTAACAATATTTTGAATACATGCAGAAAATCTACATCTATAAATKTCTTTGCCATCTTTCTACTTGTCACTTAGCCCACTGAGATAAATATTTCTGTTTATAACTTATTAAAGTCACCAGATAAGGAAGCAATTAGCCTAACACTTGTCTGAAGTGCAACTTTCACACATCATGAATTTAAAGATGGATCAGGTCCTGCGTCCTTCAGAGTTAATCTAATTTGCCAAGATGCCGTAGTGATGTAAGATCATCACACTAAAGTCCAAATATCCTGGTTAATATTCAGCACTTATCACAAATTCACATCCAAGTGCACCCTCTGAGTGAATGGAGATGGACCCATTGCATCAGCATTTYATTTGCATCTGTCTCACCAATTGCAGAGTTTGTAAATATTCTGAGCATTGTAAAGCAGTCMCTCCGTGTCCTTTTTGTTCAAACAAACAGAACCAAAGCAGGGAGAGCTCTCAAATACAAACAGTCCCAGGGATTCACTGGCAGCACAGGCTGCTCCTGTTATTCCAGCAGGAGATTTTCCACACGTCAGAGGGTAAACAGGACTCCTTCCCTGAATAAGGAGAATTTTCACATCTGTTTCCATCCATTTACCAGTGTTTCAGTCCTTAATTTAGCACCAGATTGTTAAACACACATTTTAGTCACTGAGAAATTCTTGGGCTAAAACATTCTCCTGTGATATGTTTGCACATAGTGCCAAGGCACCGTTTTGGATGCTCAGGAAATGTAGATTCTAATTAATAGGCTCTAAATAATGACATAAAAGAGGAAAAAACAGCACTCATCTCACATRTTCATATGATAGGAGAAAGAAATCTTTATTTCTGCTGTTGGTTATACATTCATATATATATTCACATATATGTTTTGTTATCTTAATTCAATACTTTAGAAGACACATAATTCCTTTATAAAAGGGTTGAGAAATGGCTGTGGCATACAGCTTCAATACATGAAACAAAGCAGAATGACAACCATGAGAGTCAGGGATTAGACAAAATTTTCTCTATCTGTAACATGCTCTGCCAAGCAAAGCATTTCAGCTATGAAATATCCTCAGAGGCAAATACATTATACAAAAGTTTCAGAGAGAGAAGAAAAATAAATAGAAGCTGAAAAGTAGCTAGCAGCTCTCAGCTGAAATGGTGATATTTAACAATGAAACTATCTTATTCAGGAAGTGAATTTACCAATAGCTCCCTGTTAAAAGTTTATATTGTTTAAATCTGCCTCACCAGTAACAGCCAAAATTTCTATTTTAGTACTTTACACCMATCCTGCACCTCTCACTGCAGACCTGCACTGAGCTGAAGCACAGCTCACAAAAACAAACACCCTGGCTGTCATTCTTCTATTAAGTCACTTAAATATCTTCATAAGCACGCTCTGAAACATTTCTTTATTGGATTTCAATTGTTTCTTAAAAGAAAAATCTCAAAGGAATCAAAGAGAAATGTTTGCTTACTCTCATTTCAAAAGAGATGTGGGTACAGCCTAGTGCTATCATTTCTGATAGGTTTGAAACAAAGACGTTAATGAACAGTAGCTTTATTTTAATCTTTCTCCCTCCTCACTGAATTTCTCATGCGCACCRTATTTTTCTACACTTTTGCATTTTAAACACAGTGTAAGTACATGAGGGGATCAAAGAGTTTCAGATGAATCTGAAGAGTTATAGCAAGGGTAATGAGGGTCCTTAGTTTCTAATGACAGAAGCATATGCTCTCAACTTTCTAAACTGCATCCAACTGAGCCATTTATCAAGGCCTGAAACTTTTTCATTATTTAAAGCACTACGACAGCTTTCCACTTGATGCCTTGGAAGTACACAATAATAGAGACTCTATATAGTCATTAATTATAATATCAGCTGGTTGATGAAGTTACTGTACTTGCTGCTTGGTGATTTCATTTTTAATTGCAGCAGGTGGTGTGGAAATAAAGTGATGTACTGACACACACGGTCACCTCAATAGTATTTTCTTTTTTATGTATGGATAAATGCAGCTTGGTTTTTTTGAAAATCCCTTCTGTTTCACATCCCACTGCATTTAGCAGCTACAAGGAAAAATGAGAAAAAAACATGATGAAAATTAGATGCTTAGAAATGAGCTGATGGAAGACATCATCCCCATTTCTTTTTCCATTTCCAAATATTTAAGATACTAGGCTTTTTCCCTGTGTAAAGATTCCCAGTATCCAAATCACAGCTCTCACAGAACAGTCACAGCTTTATATAAGGTACAATCTTTTTCTTCCAATTTCTGGTCTTACTAAAGTATTTGGATAAGTAGCCACTTTTGAACTCTACAAAGCTAAAAATAAAGATGCAGTTAAGCAGAATTAAACTTGAACTCTATTAAATTCTATGACCATTCTACAAATGAGTGTGTGATATTCTAAATGGTGTGTTCTACTTTTTTCCTCTATTTTGGAATTAGTCCTATATGCTCCATTGCTCTAGTAATTTACTAACCCATATATCCACATAGATTTTTGCAATTTAAAGATTAAGACAGCAATAGCACGAGCTGATTTATCCTTTTGTCATCTTCAGACTGCTGTTGTGTATGCTTTCAAATAAGTCTGCATTGTTCTTATGATACTGCCTGCTCTTAAAAGTGTATTTTCCTYTTCTGTAATGTTTTCATTTCATTAATCTCTAATTTAACAGATTAGATAACTATTACAGCAGATTATGCTGCTAAAGGTTTTCCATGAGATTGATAGGTAATAAAACCTGGTGTTTCCTAATGGCCACAGACATCAGTCTTCTACATAAATCAGCAAACTCCCTCAAGAATCCCTTCTATCCAAGCCATAGATCAATGGTACTCAGGCCTCATTACAACACACACTGTTCTCTGAAATGAGGCTGCTCTACCTTAGCTCAAAACTACATTAAATGTAATTAATACAACTGTGATGTAAATGGACATGGCATTAAAATGGACATCCCCAGGGAGAAAAGGTTGGGAAGGTAACTGTGTGCACTGTGACTGGGGCAAATTTCAGCACATTCCTTGCTTAGGATTTATCGTGGTTACTCCATAAGATTGTGAAGCTCCAGGAGCAGGGAGCCAGAAGTTCATTCCTGCAGCTGAGCAGCAGCTGGGTGCTGGCTCTTCTCTAAAGGAAGATGTTGCTGTCTTGTAAATCCTCTCAACATGCTGTTAATATCTACATTCAAAAAMACCCTACACAAACATCATTAGAACTCCAAAACTTACAGAGAAAGGACACTCATTGTCAATATTGAACACAGAGTGAGGTGATGTGAACCTGATTTCTGTACACTGGGTAAAGGTGGGCAGCTTCCAACTTTATTTGCCTAAAACAGCTCTGTGATTTGGAAGGAATATTAGACAAAGGAAAACAGCCATGCAAAAAGGAATGTGTGGAAGTGCTACAAGGTGTCCAAACCAGGCAGACAAAAATAAACCTGCTGTTCTGCAAAGATGCCTTCAGTGTTCCCTTGCTGACAGCTCTGTGCATTTGAGGAAAGAGATTTTCTAAAATACCAACAGGCCAATACTGCCAATAGCTTTCAGGTTTTGCTCAGACAGAAAGCAAGTTCAGAGGGTGAAGTTATACAGCCCAGCTATAAAAAGGACTTTAATAGCCTACTCTGGCTACTTCAGGTCTTTGGAGTCAGAAGAGAGCTATACTGCCTGAATTCCCTGATTTGCTGACCCTTCTGCTCTTAAGAGGTCCCCTCAGGTCCCCTGTTGCTACACAGAACAGGCAACAAGGAGTTAGACCTCSTAACAAGACAGCTCAAGTGGTTTTGGAGAGACTTTACTGCCTGTATTCCCCTCTTTTCATAAAGTTCTCAGCCAAACACTGAATTTGTTAATGTAATATTTTATATAGTTATATAGCATTGATCTCCAGAATGGGCTTGCATGACTTCTGGAAAACAAATACTAGAATTGGAGATCATAATCAGARGTATTATATCCAGAAAGAAGCCTGGGAATCACTGCTATGAGGTATTTATTATCTGATATATRTAACCATTGTATAATTATTCTCGAAATGGCCTAATTTTCCTCATCTCACATTCTTAGGAAGATGTTTTGCATCCTCCTCTTAATTCACTTTGCACATTGCCACTGTAGTGGCCTTTCAGCATGTTCAAGGCAGGAAACCAGGTCTGGGTTGGTTAATAAAGTAAGTGAAGCATGCAAATATGCAAACAAAGCCTTGGGCCAAACTCTGCTCTCATGTGTGTCACGATTCACATGTGGAGCACTGAGGAGGGAACCAAGTTTGGCACCTTTTGCTCACAAGAACAGAGCACAGAATTCCAAGGGATTATRCTCTCCATGTCCTGTTGTTTCCTGGTGCAAGAAGAGTCAAATCTCCACAGTGCAGAGCAACCCCATTTCTCACACTGTAGGACCACCCCTTGTCATATCCTAATGTAAAATAAAGGCAAAAATAGCTGCCATAATAAGCTTGGGATCTGTCCACATTGATTCTTTCATCATTTTGCTTCATTGTTCCTTTCTCTCTCCTTTTTGCTSTGGCTTCTTTCTGCTTTTGGGGAATCTCAGCCCCACAAGTGCCCAGAGTGCAAACATGCAATGCAGCCCAAACAGCATCTGCCACGTGTGCCATAAATATGAACATTTCCACACCCTTCACATCAGCTACTCAACTTAACAGGTAGGATTGGACATGCCATCAGTTTTGCCAGCTGATTTGGTGCTTTCTTTGTCCTGGCTCACTCTTCTGGCTCACTCAGCTGATTTGGTGCTTTCTTTGTCCTGGCTCACTCCTCCTATCAAAGAACTCAGATGTTTCTACAACGGCACCAGCAGCAATCCTGGGTTACATTTTTAAAAGCTGCCTCATGTTCTGTTGTGGGCTACACAGATGTAAGAATTACTGGCAATGAGCTGAGCCYCACAGAGTCATCTGATCTGAATGCAAACCCTCGAGGACGTTTATTTGCTCCATTTCAGTGGGTAATTGAGCCTCTAAAACCACCCACAAAGATTACACTTGTAAAAATACTTAACCRTTTGTGCCGTAAAAGTAGTTACACTGCAAAAAAACAGTTTTGCTCTATAAATATGAAAACTTGCAAGACAGTCTACCAAAAGGAATGGTTGTACACTCAACCACCAAATCCAAAATATGGTCGCCCACATTAAAATGAAGCACAAGAAAACTACAAGCCAATCCATAAATAACATTAGCAACAGCCTCAAAATTAGCACAAAGTGTGGCTTTTAGATTCACACAGCATGAAAGACATCCTTTCCAGTGCCTCATGCCTCATTTTTGCACTGGACATAAGATTCCTAATTGGTGYCTCATAGCTGAAAGTGAGTAGAAATAAATCTAGCCTAGAACAGCTTTGCTGCTGTGTCCCTAGCCATGAAAGGAAGCAAAGGGAAACACGTGTAGCATTGGTTTTCCTTTTGAAGGCAATCTCCTTTAAAGCTGAAGTAAGGTGAAGCAGTTACAGAAATCATGCAACACACATTTCTCATTAAAAAAAAAAAAAATAAAAAACTTCTGGAAACTCAGCTATCACGTTGAAAGGAGCTGCTGAGTTTTTTAAGTACATAAAAAGGTCTTGCAAACAACTTCTGCAGACTAAGTCAGAMTCTTTTGATCCTCAGTGAGAGCCAAGCAGATTGCCGAATAATTGCACAYGGAGCCCTGGCAGAAATACACGGAATGGGAAGGGTGAGTATCATAAAATTACCATCACAAYGACTGTGTAACACYCCCAGAGTAACAAACATCTGATGTRCACCATAAACCCATGTCAGAAATTGCTAAACCTAGGATTATACTGCACTGAAATTACAAACAAGTGAGGAGCAAACCAAAGATTAATATGTATCTCAATTAACTCATCTSAAAGGATGGAGTGCGCTTCATGAAACCATGAAAATTCCCTTTCCACCTAAACGTAACATGAACTGAGTCTCACAGAACCATGAGAAAAAGACAAACTATTGGGAGGGGGAAGGCCAAGGTAGTCCTATTCCTGAAGTGTGWTTTTTTAAACCTCAAAACACTGTGGAAAGTACACACCACTCCCCAGAGAAATTATTCAGCATGGCTTTCCTAATCTATCAGTTTGCCTCCACAGATTTATGATCTTTACTGTCATTATTAATACAGGTATTAACATAATCCAAATRCATCAAGTCATCAGGGATCGGTGAGAAAAGCACAGACATTTAGGAACAGAATGAGAGCAGAAAGTCTCTAAATTAACATCCCCAACAACACAAGAAGCCTTGCTTTATTTGAGAATCAATACAGCTTGAATATGCTTTTGGGTTTTGCTTTTTCTTTTATTTCCTAAAATAGCTCGTATACACAAGACAACACCTTGATTAACTGATTAACAAATATAGACAGAGAACTCACATTACCGTACTTCTCTGAAAAACTAAGAGTTTCAGTTTAGCAATGTCTACTTCAAGCTTTTATCAGCACTAATTTCAATGAAAAAATGGTCATAAAATTCTGAACAGAGGGAAAACAGACCTTAATTAAGCAAAGTGTTATCTCTTTCTATTATAATGAAAGCAAAGTTACAGTTATATTTTTACCAAGATTTTCTCCCACTTAATGAAGACATTATCCGTGAGTTTTCAAAGTCACTTTACAAAAGAGCATTCAAGAGACATTAAAGTCAGCTTAAACTARAAAGTCTTTTTGAAGTCAATAAACAATAAAAAGAACAATGAAAAGACAGCCTTTGATCTCTTCTTACTCTAAAGTCTTTAATTTCTGTTTTAATCTACTAGATGCATTAAGTCTTGTTTTCAAACATTTTTCATCTGCAAAGTACAGCGAGCTTGCCTTGATTTTTTTATTCATATATAGTCTTACTGTATTAATGTTCACTTCTCATTACCAAGGATGGGTGTCATCAGGAAGCTCTCCCAMCAAAATAAACAGAAAAAARTTTAAAAATTATTTTTCATACTCTTGTAAAATTTCTTTAAAAAGAATGAAAAAAATGCAAAAGAAAAAAGGAATTAGCACGTTCAGCTTTGAAATTTCTGAGATCAAAGGCTATAATGCACATAGATTTTTTCAAAGGATAAATTATTAATAACATGGGCGAACACATACTGGTCAATAACATGGTCAAAGAATGGTAAGTTAAGAGCATCTTTCTCCAGCCAATTACAGTTTATCTGACTTGATTGTTTGCAWGAAATTCCAAGCTATTCACTGGATTTTTAAAACAGCTTTAAAACTCCTTTTTAGCCAAGCTGCAAAACCTGGACAAGCCCCTGACCTSGCTCAGSAGCTCAGCATTTCCTCAGCAGGACAGGCCATGGATGTAAACAGGAAAATAAAAAACTGCAATGAGTGAAAGTGTGTGGAAAGTGGAGGCAGAGAGCCATTAATCACCATTGTGTCACTGATTTTTTCCAGGTCTCAAGCATAACCCCATAGAAAGGTAAAAACCCTCTCCAMACCTGTTCAGCCTTGACACATATGTATCAGCCTCCTCAATTTCTCCTGGATAAATAAGAACACCCTTCTGATATTTCTATTCCTTCAGATCATTCATTGGGCAAAGCAGAAAGAACAACCCCATCCTCCCCATCAGACCCAGATTCCTGGTGAATCCTGGGCCTCTCCCCACCCAGATTAAAACACGACTCCTTGTTTAGCATTGAATCATCCACTCTGCCTTCAAAACATTTCTTTCCCATTTCTCCACCTCCATTTATTGCTGAAGTTTGCTGAAGTTGCCAGATCTTGATGATGATTTTTGTAMGAACAGCTATGMAAGTATTTATTTCACAGAGACCAGWGAATATCTGACAAATATGAGATCCTGGAGCTTATTTCTAGAATGGGATGATTGGGACCACCAAACCACTGGGCTCTGAATCTTGCCAGTGTAAGAACTGCATCATTTTTCATACAATATATTTAATTTTGATTCAAAAAAAAAACCCTAAATTCTATGGGACAGATCTTCTCTAGGAAAGAAAACAACCATATAGAAATTTAAGCAATGTCTTTTTCTTACATCAAGTTAAGCAAAAAGACTAAAATTTTCACTTTGCTCATGGCAGATATACTTAATAAAAAGAATCAGACTGAGAGCACTTTACTACGTTCAGACTAGCCTTTTATTGATTTGGACGTGCTATGAACCACATTATCTAATCTACAATAAGCCATTTACCAAGTGCAATGATCTATGGGCTAAAAGGCTTAGATTTTTAGTTCCATTGTAGACTTTTTGATGAAATGGTAGATCAGYAGAGAATAATACTATAATAAGATTGTGAGGGACAGAAGTGTCAATATTAGGAAATTAGAAAGTTTGGCTTACTGTTTTAAATCTTCTTGCTGTTCATTTAAAAGCCCAATATCTCTTTTTCTTGACTAATTGTGTCTGTACATTTAACAGGGGTCTCACATGACRTCCCCACAGGGTGTCAAGTTCTCAGGGGTTCAAGGGCACATGCAACTGAAAATACTTTTATTTTACAAAAATAAAATCATCCGTCTGAACACATGACAACTATTTGCTGCTGCATGTGCTGTAACTATTACATAAGGTGAAAAGTTATCATGGTACTGTCTCCTTGCTGTTTGCAAAGATCCACATTTYATCTGCTGCACAAGAGATTTTTGTAGTTTTCCTTAAAACAGATTTGATTTTAGGCCAGAAACTTTTCTTTACCTGTGTACACAGAGCCAGGAACACAAGGTTGAGATCCCACTCAGGCTTGTGACCTGCACAAACAAAAGTGAACTCACACTCCCACAATTTCATCTCTGCCTACCCTCTAATTCTCAGCTTTGACAACTTTTGTACATGGGGATTCTCCAGCTGCCACCAGTAAAAGCCACAGAAATCTCAAAACCATTCATTTATCCACTGTTCTGTGTTTAGCTTGGAGAAAGCCACACGAGACCTGCTTCATTATTTTGCAATATTCTTTTTTTATTTAAATATTTCACTGATCTCCTCGACAACATATGCCCTAACTTTTTTCTCAAATCACCAAGAAATTCATGCAAAGGCAACTTCTTCCTGAAATGGTTGCCTTTGGCTAACCTGGACTCAGGGGCTTGGAAAAACAGTGCTGCAAATAAGACACCATCAGAATTGCATCTCAGGTTAGCAAAGAAAAATAAAACAAAAATTCAGTAGCCTTCAGCCGACAGAAATAAAATGCATTAWTTAGCGTTAATTAAGTGAAAGGCAAAGCACTGTTACGATATTATTTTACAATATTATTTTATCCAATAGCTCCATGGCAAATTTTAGTGCACTGTTTCTGAGCGAGACTGACAGGTTACACGCCGAAGCAAACGCGCTGAAGACATTAACGTCACTTTAAAGCAACTCCACTTTTGATGCTTTTATATTTTTGTTGCACTGCAGCCGTCAGGATGCGTTATTGCCTGGTTTTTGAGAACGAAGACAGGGAGCATCACCAGATCAGCCTAGCCCAGAACCTCCCAGCACTGGTATGAGAAGAGCCCGCTCGGATGAAGATATTATCACACCTTGGCGGTTCTAATCRCCAATTATGACTCTATTAGCCCTCCCTGGCAGCTCCTCTGCCTCTGCAGCAGCCRAGGGGGGCTCGCAGAAGGGACCTCTGATCTTCCCCTTTCCGCTCCAGCGCGGCTGCTGTCATCTCCCGACAGCGAGGGCTGAGGCATCGCCTTCTCCTGGATAACTACACCTGACCTTACAACAATTTGCCAAGGAAATACCTGCCTAATGGCACCTTCTTCTGCGCTCACAACGGCGCTGCAAATTAGAGACAACAGGATAAATCTATGACCGGCTCGCCAGACACTTCATTAAATCACTGTTCCCTTGCCTTGTAGAGCGCTAATAGAATCACAGCCCTCGTTAGCTACTGAATAAAAGATCAATCACATTCTTTGAGAGCTCTTGCTACCCAGCTTCCAGAGGAAACAAGGAAAAAAAAAAAAAAAGACATATTTAGGATCATCAGTAAGATTCTGAATGGCCTCACTGCAAGTTGGTTAAATTACCTTTTCCACAACTGACTCTGGCTGTAATACTCTGAGGAACTTGTTAAGTCTGCTTTCAAAAGCTGCTATCTAATATATGACTACCAGGCCCTGGTCAAAAGTTCATAATGTGCATATGTAAAAAGGTACTAAATTGCCTGAGGGCTAAAACCAGAGGAGTTTAATTGCAGCAAAATGCTGAAAATGGTCTGTTGAGGGTCTTTCTATTGGGATACTGCTGGCACTAGCTGATTGAAGTACAGCACATAAAAGCCTTACAACAATATTTCCTTAAATGCAGCTGAAACTGCGAGCACTTGCTAGTGCATATATGGCGTGCCAAGAGGAAAAAAAAAAAAAAAAGAGAACCTCATCTAAAACAAACAAAGATTTAAGGATTGATATAATTCATAATTCAAAAGTGTGTGGATAAAAGGAAGAATTAAACAACAATCAGTATCTGTCAGTATAAATCATGTTATAGGCTCCACATGTTATGGTGGGAAATGTAAGTACATATGTAAATATATTTTAATTGGCACCCATTAAGATTCACTGCAATAAAAACTGGAAAACAGCTTCYATCAATCTATTCATAACCACACTTGGAAATTTTAGAAGCAGACACCTATGAGACTGAAGATTCCCCCTGAAACCCAATGACATTTTTTGTAGTAATTTGAGAATTATTTCTCTAGTTATTGGCATGATAAAGGGGGTAGGGGGAGAAGAAAAGTAGGAAAAAATAAAACATTTTTATCTGAATCGATTCAAAACATATTTTTTCTATAGAAAGAGAAAATCACATTACAAATGTCTAGGGCAAATTCACGTACATTTCTCATCAAGGGAATGGAAGAAGTCAACACATCATTTTTTTCTCACAAAGTCACCACTTTTGGTACACAAGCTAAGAGAGAGGCTCACGTTGTACATACCAGTTCATCAAATAGATCCAACGTA
Source organism: Malurus melanocephalus (assembly GCF_030028575.1). Taxonomy (NCBI): domain Eukaryota; kingdom Metazoa; phylum Chordata; class Aves; order Passeriformes; family Maluridae; genus Malurus; species Malurus melanocephalus. Next base: position 308,106 of record NW_026623510.1, read on the forward strand.
GCCCTAAAATCAAAAATTCAGTTCAGGTAACACCTTGTTCCTTGGCAGAACTGGTTAAATCACTTCTGTTTACTCAAGATATTGTGACAAAAAAAAAAAAAATTATTTCCCAAAAAACCTTTATTTTAGTGTCATTACATATGAAGAAAATAATATGAAGTTTTTACATTTATGCCATGAGATTACAAGCACAGTGGCCCACAAGAGTAAACAGGAAAGGACTTTTCAGATGCCCAACTCTCGATGGTATTTGGGACTTTTTCCTTGGAAAACTTCAGTGGGGAAATTCCTTTCCTACAGAGGCAGGACCCTGCTCTGTCCTGTGCCCATACAGGACTCCGTATCATTTTGCAGATTATGCCACTGCTCCATAATTAACATTGTTAGATACCCACACTGTTTGGGATGGGATGAGCTACTTGACRTGAGCAGACAATCAGATTCTAAATGACTCTGTTACAAAGTCATTATCATAAAAAATTGCCAAGACGGTTGTTTTACTTGAAGTGCTAAATTAGTTTTCTTGGACTGGTGGTATTCATCATAATGTAAGTTTGACAATTCGGGACAACATTTTAATAGTAATGCTGTTCAGTGGAAAGAAATTGCGTTTCCAATTTTCTAGCAAAATGAAAAAAACCCTAATTGTATTTATTAATAGATTACAGTAAGAGACAAGGTAATCCTAGGAAAAATACCTACATTCAAAAGTGTTGAACGTAGAAACACTGGGATTAAATTTTTCACTTAAGGGTTCTTATGCTCTGGCTTGTTAAATTCAGTGTTTTTTGAATAATAGTGGGTACAGCATTCAAAGAGAAATCGGTCCTGATGTGCCAGGTCAGYACAAAGATTTTTAAACCACTTCCTTTCACACAAAGCCTGGTACTCAACACTCGAGCAAATGCTTCCATAACCAGGTAGRAGTCTCAGCAGATATTTGTCTGTGCACACCCATCTACAAGGAAGTAAAGAAATGAAAAATGGTGTAACCAACCATTAATAATAAGCTCACAGTGAGTCTCAACTCTTATGTCTGCTGAACTCCATTTTTGGAAAAAATGAACTCCATTTTGGAAATGTGAGCCTTTAAGACAGTACAGCTGGGAGAGATGGAAAYCTACAGCACTGGCAAATCAATCTTGTATGTTTGGGACAAGTAGATCTTGTTTTTCAAGACAAACAATTCTCTMCATATATCAAAAAATATTTTTATTTAAGATGCATCATCCAACATTGCCATCTTTATCTTATTTCAACGTGATGCTTTTGCAATTAATAAAATTCCTCAACTACCTACTATAGATTTTTTTTGGCATGCACTGAAGACTGTGCTAYATCCACAGTGATGCTTAATAACTGCAAAAACATGTTGTCACTAAAATAATGGATGGAATCTGGCTACGTTGTTTGTATTTACTGACATCCTCCTTGTTAAAATAGGATTAATGCTACCACTCTTAACAACTTCCTACAAACAGCAGAATAGAGAGGCTGGAAAATCCAAATGAATAAAGTATTCAAAGTTGCAAAAGAAACTTTAMAAGTAAATTCAGAAATTCTCTGATTACAAATCTTTGTACAGATTATTGCAAAACTAGTAAGGCCTGCATAATTTCTGRTGCATTTTTACACCAAATTAAGCACAATTGATTGATTCATTGTTATGTTTACTTTCCCCCTGAAGAGAATGACTGCAAATCTGCTACTTTATCAYGAGCAACTCATACAAATTCAGGTCATCTAACACACATCAAAACACAGAACCACTTTAAYATTTCACCTGCCAAACAGATTCAAGTAATTTTTTTGCCAAATCCTACTCTTAAATTTGATTATTGAATCATATATACATTTAAGCAACTCTTAAAATCATACAGTTGTGTTTTTTTCCTTGTTTGATAAAGGTGAGAAGCTACAGACCTAAGGTCTGAGAGAGTAGGTTAAGAAAAGGAAGAGGACAGGCAGAAGGGCACATCATCACCCACTGGTTTTGGCAATAAAACCAACACAGAATTAAGGAAAACATTTTCGATTCATTAATTTTTCTGGAACATCTATTCCCTTTTCTTCTCTTTCTTTAGAAACACATGTGACCTTTCCTAGAAAGAAGCCACAGGGACAATAAAATAATTAGGACTACAGTAGAAAGAAGTTCAGGATTTGACCAGTATCTAAATGAATCCTTTTAATAACTCTCAGAGTGAGAGACAATGGAAGCTCCTGACCTACAAAATGCCAGGGAATATACAGTGGAAAAACTGAACACACTCCTTAGGACAGTCACCAAACCACAAACCTATTTCCTTCCACRTGGAAATCTGGCCAATGCCCCAAGCTCGGCAAGGAACATCCTGCAAGTTTGAGWCTTGCTTTTAGAAAAAAAGGGAAATTACCACACTCAGATTCACAACACTAAAAAAAAAAAAAATAACAAAAACCAACACATAACACCAAAACCAACAAACCCAACCCAGCAAGTTCCCCCAACACTTTCCTCAGGAGAAGAAAGAGATACCTATATATACSCAGCAAACTTTGGAATAGACAAGTGACAGGAACTAGAAACACTATTGGCATCACAGTGGGATACCTCCCAAAAGCCTAACAATATTCCTATTTCTATACATGCACGTATATTTTCAGTAGGTTTCCTGGAAGGAAGTYTTTAGGAATGTTAATTCAGTAATGCAGTTATGTCCAGGGAATGCCAACATGATGATAAATGGCACAAGACACAGTAAAAAACAAACAGATGAATCAGTTTTTTCAGGAAAACAGACTCTTATTGTGTTCACMTATCCAGCAATATGAACTCTATTAAAAACTCAAATATATTTTTCATCTCTTTAGACGGATAGATCTGTAGGTACATACACACACACATATATATACACATATGTAAAAATAGTAAGAATATTGAAAAAAACATTATGTAGTACTCTGCATTTGATATACTTTATTTTTTTTGGACCTTGCAAATATACTTTTTTAATTACTTTTCTCTCAAAGAAGGGACTTTCTAGCTCATATTACTTGGACACTTTTACTGTTTACTCTTCCATCTTTTCTGTAAAGTCATAAGAGATTTCATGAGAACTTCAAATAAATAAGATATCCAGCTGCACAAACACTATACATTCTGTTAGATTACTTTGGCTTCCTAAGGAATATTTGACTTTCTCTGGATGTAAATGATTAAAGAGAATCCATCATCTGAAACTGATTGGTGAGCTGTTTCAAGTGGTATGGCACCCCTTCAAAGATGATAGAGAGAGAAATGAAAGCACCACGCTACGATGAAGCATCTCAGATATCCAAGGGGTTCTAGGGAAAKAATGTAACTAAGCACTGCCTCCCCCAATTAAGAAATAGTATTTAAATGATATGATAGTTCCATAAAGTAGGGTCTCTACTGCATTCTTTTTTTTTTAAACAATTTCGTATTTCATCTATTCTGCACAGGGCCAATAAAAGCTTGGGGTTTCCTGAACATCTGTTCATTCATAAATAGAAGCTTGGAAAAAAAATCGTGAGGAAAGATAAACTATGTTCAAGAATCCACAAAATTTATATTGCTCTGTGAGTTATGATCACAAAATGACACGGACTAACAGCATTCAATTATGTAATTTCATTAYTTTTACCCTTTACCGTTTTAATTTTGGGCTCAGGATTTCAACTTCTAGGGGTCAAAGAAACAACAATTAACCTTTGTSCAAAAATACTTCWTTTGCTGARCTTCAGATGTGTGGATTAGCAGGTCCATTTCATCAAGAGCTAACTGGAAGGATCAGCAGCTATGGATGTGCACGTAACATTCCCCCTTGTCCTGGCACTCCATTTCTTTTAAAAAAAGTCTCTATCCAGCTCTCCTGGGGCTCTTTTAGGTACTGGAAGGTGCTAAAAGTTCTCCCTGGAGCTTCTCCTTCCCCAGACTAAACAATCCCAACTCTCTCTGTCTAAAAGAGATGCTCTAGCCCTTTGTTGTACAGCATAGTAGCTATGTCTGTCCAAAAATTTAGAAATAATCAATTATAAAGACGTTTTAGGGTTCTATTTTTCTATAAAAAGTGATTAAAAACTCATTGCTAGCAAAAAACTCAAAACTTCATCACAGAATATTTCAGACTTTCTAGGATGCAACAGTTCATGGGATCATTATACAAGAACCACAGCACATTGACTTTGCTTTGATTAYAGTTACCTCATTCATAAAAATTTTATCTCTAATACCCTCTAGTTGCTAAATGAAATAAATAATCCTGTGATTTATGTGCTAGCTGGTAAACAGGAAGGTCTGGATCATACTTTTATTTCACAAATGAGAAACTSTGAGGTCACAGGGAGGGTTGAGTCACCTCATCCACAGACACTGGAAGGACCTGGGGTGGTAAAGGGCATCCCTGAGGGTTCTGGAGCTCAACAAATCAAAAATCAGTGGGGGATTTTAAGAACATTCACATTTGATCTTCAGCAATGCACAGTTTTATCAAGTGCCAATTTTCACCACTCGTCAGGTCACTAAGATTAAACCCTTATTAGGCAGAAAGTACAGGATTATCCTGTGAAAGTCCTTTTGTTTACCAGACCTTCTTAAAATTACTGCTGTAACAAYAACCAGCATCATCTGAAGGCAGATTAAGAGTGGGCAAAGGAAGAGCAGCAGCAAAGGGAGAATTAAGACYTCAGTCTGTGGATGTGTTAAGATCTGGGCCAGCAAATATCCAAAAAGTGGTTCAGACCACTGCTACCACTTCCCCAAGTTAAAAGACATATGTTTGCATTAGCACCAAATAAATGCATGAAATATAGAGACAATCTGTTTCAGCTTTAAAAAAAAAAAAATCATCCAGACTTAATTTCAAACCAGATTATTCCCAGCAAACAYTGATGGCTAAAGCCAAAGTATATCAACATCCACATTTTATTTTTGGTTTACACGATTCAAGCATGTGATACATCCAGAAGAGCTCCTCACAGTGTATCTACTCTTACATTCTCTTTCCCAATCTATTATTTTTAACAAAGCTTTAGAATAAATGCTTCTGCTGCTTGCTTAGCAATGCTTGTCAAAAAACATTAGATTTMTGTGAGCTACACAAGAAAAATTTTTGCGTGTGGTCACGAAACCCCAAGTGTCACAAACCTGTCCATAACCAGAATTTTAACGTAATATCTATGCAGCAAAGTAGCACACACCCACTTTGGAGAGAGAAGACCTTATTTCTAATCAKTCAGAAGGGAAGCAGGCCCAGAGGTTGTACACAGAAATCATATAAATCCAGAATATTTTCTTGTGCTGTTATTAGCTATTTTCTTCCCTGACAAAAGTGAATAAAACCATGCAGTGTGAAAACACAGACTCCCACAAAGAGAACCCTTTTTTCCCCGTGAACGTCCACTTTTTTTTTTAATAATTGACATCAGAAAAGAGAGTATCTGTACAGCAATATGCAAAATAAATGCAACAATCAGAAAATATCCAGAACCACAGAATTTCAATGCCTCAATACTTAAAAAAGTTATCTTTTTTATGGTCTCATCAAACTCACAGTTCTAACTTTTAAGTCATCTTTATCCATGGAGAATCAAAGGCTTCCTTATTTTCAGTTATTGCAGTAGTTGATTGATTTTTGAGCAAARACCACAACTCACGATGTTTCACTACAAAAAAGATTTCAAGGACCATGAGGATGAGGCAAATTCCTAATACTGAGTATAGTGATGACATAAAAAACCCAGAGGTAAAAGGACAAAACAAAAGCCTAAATATCCTATTCAGCTGATTCTATCAGAGTGCAAATTGTCCTTTTCACCCAAGCTCCTCAACACTCRTAACACAACAGAAATTTCCTTCCTTGTGGTTCCTCAAATACACTCTGAGCAGATCAATGCTGCACAGCACCTCAGAGACACCACAGCCTCCAGGTCTAAGCGATGGTGAGCAAAAGGGAAGAAATAACGAGGAGAAAGGGCTTTTTCACTCTGAAAAAAATATGGAAATTTTAATTTTTTTTCATTTCAATTTCTGATCTAATTACAAGTAATATAAAGCAATAAGGAGCAAATGTTTCCCTGCCTTGCAGCCCACATACTTGACAAGGCATTCTGCAGTTCTGCAAGGATTTGGTGAAGAAAGGAAGAAATTCCTTACTCCCTCCACAAAACTACAGGACAGTAACAGAGCTGCTCTGCAAGCTGTGGCCACTCTATTTGGCCACAGCAAATTTCGTGGCCAAATTCCATTCCCCTCAAGCTCCATTCTGCACAGAGACCTTGATCTGCTCACTTTGGCTCATGGATGGGTTTCCACAGAGACTTTTCATTCCTCTGGTGTAGGTTACAGGGGACAAATTTAATTTGCCCTTATATTTCATGCTACATTTATTTTAGCAGCAAGTTAAAATATGTATCAGTTAAATGTAAGTTTGGTAATAAACTAGGTTATATTACATTTTATTGCTAGATAGGGCAMGTAAAATGATCAACAACTACTTTGGAGGCATCTCTTCACCATCCTATTACAACAAATCAAAATGTTCTTCCATGTAACTCTTCTTTCCTTTTACYCAATTCAGTCAATTTTAAATAGGAGTTTTATGCAAGCATATGCTATCAGGGTTTTATAAAATAAATTAATTGTCCTTCCATSGTACTAGAGGTGCAGTCCACAAACCTGCAGGTTAAAAAGGAGAGCTGGGGCTTAGCATTACTCCAACATTTACACTTCAGGCTTTAATCAATAAACCAGGAGAATCGCAAGTAGGATATTCACTCTCCACAACTGCTAATATGCAGTAGGTGGTTATTTCCTTTCCACTCTGCCATCCTCTTTCCCCTCCTGCCCAGAACTCARTTCAAGAAAAGCAGCTGTCATTTGGATCAAACCTAAACTGTGAGGCTCTTTTCAAAGAGAGCTTACTGTTGCTTTTCAAGAAACCCCACTGCATTTTCAGGAATGTCTTAAGGAAGGAAACTGAGGCCAAACTCAGTGCTGGACCAGGCTCCTGCCCACCCTGCCCAGGGCTGCTCCTGCAGCTGAACAGGCACAGCTCAGGGCACTGTGAATTCACAACTGGAAGCCAACAACAACTCAACACAGCCCACACAGACCTTTGGACAGCAAAAAAATGTTTGCCTAGGGAGGGAATTCTATCCCCAGCTCCAAGGGTAATTSCAGCTTCTTCAGCAAAGGACAGGGGAGAAAGTAGAGATGATGAGGCTGAAGGGCCTCTTTTGGGCTTCTATCAAAAGCAAACAGATGTGATCATTAAGTTGAAGCCACTCCTGTAGGTGCAGATTGATTTCTTGCCAGAAGAGCATTTCTGAGTGGATGTTCGGTGTGCATGGAAGTCTTCACATGAAATTTAAATTTAAGATTACACACTTCCAACACATGGYAAAAGCAAACCCAGTGAAGCTATTCTGGGGTTTCCTCCCGCCTGTATGAACACTGAACAGGGCTACTGCCTCAAACACCCCAGGAAAATAGCACAGGGACAAGAATTCATGGGCTTATATAAAATTTAWACATGCAGAAGACTTTGTGGCTCTTAGAAATATTCATTATAATTCTCAGCRGCAATACTTTAAATACAAAATCCAATTCTGGAAATCTACTATCTTCAGAGGAGGAAGGAGAAAKCAAAGAGCATGTMAAGAATCAGTCTCTYACACACAAAAAATATAGGGCAGAATGGTCTCACTAYTTCTAACTGGCTTTTAAAGGTGACAAGTTGAGCTTTTATAGGTGCAATTTATATCTCAGCAACAGAACCAATGTTGTGCTCCCAACCATTAAAAGGGAGTAACACATCTGCTAAAAACTCCAACACAATGGCTGGCTTTGCACTGCAACAGGAAACRTAACCCAATAGTCTCAGAACTTCCCCAAACCTCAGCCTTTTCTTAATGTAAAAGGATTTGAAAATCCAGCTCACTGAAACATCTGTTAAGCTCTTGCTACTCTAACACAAGATATTCTTTCTGCTCTGTTACCTGCCAACAAAAATATTTGGGTCTATGTAAGAATATCATTAGTGTGTGATAATGGCACTCTGATTCTAATTTTATATGCCACTGTACACTCAAAATCACCTGGGGGTGACTAGATACCACACTCGATGTGAGCTCAAAACTTACAATAGATATATTTAACTTCAATCTTGTATGTAAATAATGATAAATCAGATGGGTTCTKAATGACTAGGATTAATTTAAAGAAAAAAAAATATAAAACTTAGTCAAAATTTCCTTGAATTGGTTTTTAAAGAGAGGGAGAAAGAGAGGAGAGAGTAAAAGAGCTTGAAAGGGAGGTGGAAAGTAAAAACAAAACCCTACAGCCTTAGATCAAACCAGCTATGTAAATGCATGGCCTACACAGTTTAGTTTCAGAGCTTCCCTTCCAAATTTTTCATTAACAGCTTTCACCACAATAATATGAAATGGCCTTAGAATCAGGTATGTGCAGCTGCACTTTCTGTGTGTACATTGAAATTAATTAATTAATTAATTAATTAATTAATTAAAAATGCATCTATGCAGACCCCAGGAGCTGATAGCTCAGGACATTGCAAAGAGCTTCAAACTGTCTCCAGGAAGGATTGGCCTCACCAAACACCAAAATGCTGCAGCAGCTGCAGCCTGAGACATCAAAACCCATGTGGCTCCTTCTCTGGGCTGCCAAATCTCACCTCCTCCACACAACCTCGTAAGGAATCTCTCAATTCCAGCCACAGACCCGGCTCAGTTGGAAGTGCTTTAAATGCTGCTGCATCATGCTGCATTGTGCAATGCAGACATCCTTGGGAAGCTCGGGAACGAGCAGCTCACCACCTTGGGACTGCAGCTTTGAGATCACTCCCAACATCCTGACCAAAACACTCATSTGACCTCCAGGGTGAGCCACCACAGAAACATGGAAAGGAAACCCAGGAAAAGATCCCCAGCAAARTCTATTCCAGTTAGATAAGAGCACAATCCCTAAAAAAAATCTAGAGGCAGCAAATAATTTGCTTCCTACAAAACTGAAAATAGAAATCCTTACACTGATGATGTTGAGAATTTCAGCTCAGCTTGTTTGCATACCCAGGAAGGGGCACTTTTCCAGTTTTACTGGCAATTGAAACACTGGTAGACTTCAGGGGAACATAATTCATATCAGAATATGAGTTGTAAAAMTGATGCTTAACCTCAGCCCATACCCTCCATCATGACATTCAAATAACCTCAGTGAAAYACAAACATGAAGGACTTAACAGAAGTGATTTAGGTTGGACCAGAGTGCACAGTTATTCAGTGCTGATATCTTTGTACCGTACTTCGTATTCTCTTAGATGTACTGCCCATTAATATATACTATTTAAAAACCTATCAAATGTTTTAAAGAACTCAAAATTAACATCAGTGTTTTATTTTGTTCCTTAGAGGATAAGATTCCCTGAGCAACAAGCACAAAAGGTTCCCTTTGTGAAAGTATGTCAGAATAAATAAAACTAACAATTCACAAATATCCACAGACTGGATCCTTTTCACAGAATTTTGATAACATTCACTTACAGATTCTCAGGAGAACTTCAAGAATTTGTTTTATAAACAATCCCTAACACAGCAGAGACATGGTTTTATAGGTCCTGGTCAAAAAAATCATGCTGTTGAAAGATATTATTACTTGTCCCAAGGTGCCAGAACACTCACTTATCCATCTTGTGGACATAAATAGGTTTTGCATATGTACAGGCTGCAAACTGCAGGCAGAGGTTGGAGGTGTGAGGGCTCTCCTGGTCAAACACTGCAATGTTTATATTTTTGCTCCACAGGTCTTACTAAAGATCCAGTATTTTTCTTTTATGGACATATAATCAGAATTTTAAACGCCCTGTGTTTTCCACACACATTATCCCAGTATAAATGAAGACTCTGGAGAGGTATGGATCTTTCCATTTCCCTGAATCATAGATCCAAACATTCAAGGGTAGATTCCTTCTCCCTGTTCCTCTTTCTGGGGACACCCTTGTCAGTGGAAAAGGAATGAGAAACAGWCCATAAAGGAAGCCAGTTCTCAATGAAGTAAATGTCATCCTCTGCCGAAAAAGTATTTTGGACTCCTTAGAAATAATCTGGCTCAGAAGTTCAAAAGATAAGAGTAACTCCTCCAAATGTTGGAGGTGCTGCAAATTCTTATWTAATAAAGACCCAYAACGCTGGCTATGGAAGAACTGCAYAGCCTTCATTATGTCATGGTTCCAGTCCAAATTCCAGTGGAGACCAGTGGGAAACACCCATTGTCTTCAGCACTTTGCAAGAATCAGGAAAATTGTTGGGTTGTTGCTTTTTTTAAAATATGAATGAAGGTGCTTTTACCACTGAAAGCACTTTCCCTCAGCCATTAATAATGTCTGTAGTATCTTTTCTAACTAGGGCATCTGTTTACATAAAAAATRCAGTCAACATATTCCACTTAAAAGCCAAAACAATATTTTTGATGTTTTACGCATCCCGAGCACAGAAATAACTCTAAACTACCCCACAACTAAGACATACGACATCCTTAATCACAGGGAAAATCATATATTCAAACAAGGTCATGCTCTCCATCTYAGAAGGTTCCTTAAGTGAAGATTGACAAAGTAAATTTTAAATGGTTGAAGAATCCTCTTCTAGAGTATGATGTTTGCCATTAAAATCAGGGTCATGGTTATAGAAGGCAAGAGGTCGAAGCAGATCCATACATCTGGATTTTTACAACTTTTCTCCCCCCATTTCGCAACAATGAAGATGAGTAAAATAGTTTAAGGCAATCACTTACCATGGATTTGGTGAAAGGTCGAGCCAAGGTAAACAGCAGAGTGTACACCCACCAGTTACGATGAAGGGAGGAATAAATCATATTTCCAGGATGGACTGAGTTGGAGGTCACCCCGTGGGGAGAAAGGCGCCGGTTCAGCTCGTTGGAGAACAGGATATTGCAGAGCTTGGAGCGGTTGTAGGCCAACATAGCCCAATATTCCTTCTTGGATGGAGAGAGCAGGCTGAAATCGAGCTTTCCAGAGGARTCTTTAATTTCTGTAAATCTGAAAAACAGTAAATACGCCTTAGATACCCCAGAGTTAATTTCACTCTCATTAAGAGCAACATAAAATGTAGACAACAGAGTAGATCCTGGCCAGAACCAACATAAAACAACAGCTTATTTAGCAGTTGAGAGCATCTCCTGGAAATTGCCTGAGACCCAAGGAACAGTCCCACATAGTAAGGTACTAAAATTACTGGATAATTAGAGAAAGCAAACAATGAACAAAAACAAAGGCAAAAAAACACTTTGATGACTTAAAGACATTGTATGTAACTTACAAATGACTTTATTTTAAATTAAAAAAATAAAAATAGTTTTTGCCATAGATCTATAAAAGCACAATCAACTTGCAGGAAATAATGCAGGATAAAATAACTCTGCATTAGAAGCAGAGAAACCCAGCATCTTTTCATTTCCCATCCCCTGATCATTTCATCCAGCACTCACACACTGCACACTTGCATTTAAGTGTTCAAGTAACTATGGATGAGTCTCTTAAGCTTTTTTTTAGATTAAAAATTGATGAATATAAAGGGGTTATAACCTTGGTAACTTGCCATCAATAGTCTTATATGTTTAAAAGATAAATGTAAACAAAGCCAAAATGAATTCTGGCAGAGTATAATGTTTTTAAGTATACCCATGGCATGGCTGAACACAAATCAAAGTAACTAGTTGACGTTTTTTAATTGGGTCTGACAGAGTCATTAAACACCAGCTGTTTGTTATTAAAAAAAAAAAAAAAAAGAAACAAAGTAGTGAATGTTTTAAAGACATTTAGATAAAGAAAAGGAAATTTCCATAAAGAATTTCCCCTCCCATTTCTTACAATTTAATTTATTAATTTGGTCGTATATCTTAATATTAGAAAATAACACCACATTTAGTTACAGATCTATGTTTCATTCAGAGGAGCTACTAAAAATAAAAAGGATTTAGCAAGCTCTTTTTAATACTCAGAGTTTTCAGAATCAGCTGGGGAGAAMAGGGATAAACATAATTATAGTACACACTAGAAAAATGTTTTAAAATATCTTCACTAATTTTGCATCTCATGCCCAGAAATGAAGAGATCAGCTGGAATTTCTACATTCATTCTGTGAGTAGAATTATAATATGCTCAGAGAAAAGCAATACAGTATTTGAACTCAAGAGGAATCCAGGATGTTCTGTGTCTTGCAGAATTAGCCCTTCAATTTCAACAACTAAATTTCTCTTTCATAATTTTCAGTCAGATAAAATACATTTCTGAAATTAACAGGACTATTCTGGGAGGAATTTCCTATATTCATTCCTCAAGTAATCACTTCTGACACCAAAAATAATCTATAAATAAAACTCTTTGTGTGTACTGTATAAAGGAAACACGGTGGCATATTTGGAGTCCATTCCTGCAAGTGTTCTCATGTGAGTCAACCTCATTGAATTCAGGGGAATAAGGGCTGCACAATCAAATTAACAACACAGAAATAAAGGCAGAAGGAAAGTCAACCTACTTATTATTCTGATTTTAATATGATGTGCCTAAAGTACCCAAAAGCTTAATTTAAACAGAATTCATTTGTGCTGAATCCAGAGAAGTAACTAGAAATGAACGAAAAACCAGAGAGGCAAATAAATATTTTGCCTTGGAGCAGTGCAGGATAGCATTTTCTGCAAACATGGGACTTTATTTTTCCCCTAACAGGGGGTCTTGACTCCAGCAAAAAGATCCAGTCAAAGTTTATGGAAGTAATTAGACACCAACACTTCTGTTTTACGACATGGTTTAAGGCTCAGAGTTCTCAAGTAGGTCAGAAAGAACGACTACCTAATAATACCTAACTAACTCCTTCCATAAACTTCTTGCCATTAAACAGACTGGGGTGGGGAAGGCATTTATTTACAAGGATCAGTTTAAGTGATAAGATAAGCTGTGAGACATTAACTGGGCTCCTTAGAAAAAGGAAAATTCACTAGTTGTGTTCATTATTTTATTCAAACATGGACTGTTACTTATTTCTTGCTTCTCTAAACCTTGGCTGATCTCACTGATTTAGCAGAGAGCACTTTCAAAATGTTTTTGCAAACACAGATAAAGATGTCCAGAGATGMGATCTCTGGCTACACACAGCACTTAACGCAGTGAAAAACAAAGATGTCATTTAAAATACTCGCCGAGATACAAACTTACAAGGGGGAACAAGCAGCTGACAATTCAACATAATCTCCCATTAAATAACAGCTCATTTATACGGATCCCATTGTGCCCTCCACATCTGGCAAGTGATTGGAGTTGGCAGATTTATTTCCAGAGCTATCTCGCCTGCCCTGCAGTAGCTGCCCTCACTCCTAACAGGACTCTGCTACTCGCTTTCACAAACCTGGTGTGATTTGCAAAGATAAGGATGTCCAGATTTTGTTACCACCTAATTACTAGACATTTCATGTCTYTTAACAGTGGGGAGGATTATTACTGGCATTTTCTATTGCTTCCTTTCATTTCAGCCATCATAAATTTAAAATGGTAAAAGTAAATCTATCTGCAGTGTGTCATTTATACCATAAGCCCCTGTGTTTGGAAGTGATAAAGGTTTCAGCCCGACCCTTGGCTGGTCTCTCTCTGCCAGGTCCCCGGGGTTACATTTTATGGAAACATGATTAAAAAAAATAAGCTTCATTCTGGGTCACTAAAACATTTCAGAAATATGAAGACAGGGAAAAAAAAAAAAAAAAAAAAAAAAAAAAAA
>NW_026623510.1:321922-324481 GCF_030028575.1 Malurus melanocephalus
AAAAAAAAAAGCACTCACACATTCCTCCTTTTGGTTTGATAGAGCTGCTACACACGACCAGAAGTGAAATCAAAATCAACAGTAATGTTTAAAGCTGGATGTTATAGGTTTAATCCCTGAAGTAAATCAGAAAGGAGTGAATGGTTTGTGCCCACTAAAAGTCAGAACTGGGGCATTCATTTTGCACAAGGAACTTGATTTAAATCAAACCCATCTTTTCAGTTATTAATACAAAAAACAAAAGCACATGTGAAATAAGGCAAACCTCATCAACATCTCTTTTTTTGCCAACTGTACTTTTGCTGGCAGTAGAAGAGATGAGCATCTAACATTTTAATTAAAAAATTCACCAAAAGAGGCATGGCCAGATTTGTAATATGTATTAACTACACTACTTCCCATTTTACAATTATACAGCTAATGTCTGTATTGAATTCCCTAATTTCTCATTATAAAACAACTGGATTTCATCTAGCAGTTTTTAATTGCATTGTTTCTCCTGCTAAAATAACTGCACATTCTTCTTGCTAAGATGTTGAAGTTGTTGAATGACAAATCAATATAGGTCATGCCATTCAGATTTAATCAATTATTATTCCATCTCCTMACAAAATCAATGAGTGGTCTGAAATGCGGCAAAAATCTGCATTCACACAAAGAATGATCAAAAAAAATATCTACATACTGCTATAAAACTAGAACATGCTTTATCCAGCGACAGAGCCAAATCCAGAAACATCCACAAGCATTAGTAATGCTTCTATTTTTAAAAAGATTATTCAAAGGCAAATGCTTGAGAGCAAGGACCTTCATTTTCAGAAACTTCTGTGGTTCTGCCCRAACTGTTTCATGCTCTAAGGATTAAAGATTCCAGCAAAATCAAAGGTAACATTCACCAACCTGTGGGACTCGGAGGACACCACCACCACCCTGGCAGGAGATGACTGGCGTAAAACATCCTCCAGGAGCTGCACGAGGTAGAAATGCCCCAGGTGGTTCACCTGGAASGTGGATTCCAGCCCATCCTCTGTCAGGGACCAGGGAGCACCAAACACGGCCGCGTTGCAGATCAGGATGTGCAGGGGCCTGGAAAAACCAGGACACAGAAATCTCAATTAAATAGGTGCAATTGCAGCCCTGTGTGAATTGTGGGGAGATGTGAAAGATTTGGCTGGCTGTTTTCTGTGGGAAGGAGCTGATTCCAGTTGGTTCCAGTGGTCCCAGTCAGGGTCCAGCTGAGCCCCATAGGGACACACCCTGGGAGAAAGAGTACAGAATAAAAAAGGCAAAGTGCCACACAGCACCATCACTGTACACACAGCACTTGCCCCATTGCCAACTGGGAAACTGTCTCCAGCTGGAGCATTTAGAAAATAAACTTTTCCTGGGGTAGGAGCAACTCCTACTACTTTCTTGTATGGGGTACACGAGACCTGCACAAATGGTAGGGGACAAGTGATTAAAAATAAAGACACGATGCAACAAGGCACATGTACACCTTTTATACTTCTGCAGTTTGGGAAGTATGCTGTAAAAAAATGCAGTTGGAAAATTAAAACATTCTCCAGAAGCTGTAATCTTTGGTGAAAAATCTACACACAATACACATGAGATCCTCAAGACACAATCCTTCCTCACTGAACTCAGATAACCCAGTTTAAATAGAAATGCCATAGTAAAGGAACTTGAAATGAAAAGGTAAGATTCTACCAAACTAAACTAGAAAAAAAACCTAGGCTGGCACATACCTCTCTCATTCAAAAAACAGGTCCAGAAAACTTCAAATTCCTTGAGGTCTCCAGTGTGATCTCAGGGTACTACACCTTGCAGCCTTCCCAACCTCCACAGCAAGACCAAGGACAAACGCCCTTCCTGCTCTTTCTTGTCTCTTTCCAAAGCCTTATGAAACACAGCAAAGTCTCTGCTCTCGGACCTCAGATGGATCTGCATTTGCTAGATTGCATCATCTCTGAGGAAACCTTGGCACCAGCAGCAAATTCTTGTCCTTGAGCCCCAGCCTGACGCAGCAGAGCTCTGTGAGCTCCACCTGAGCTGGGCACCTCAGGTCTGAGAGAACCTGGCATCTCTCAACCTGGTCTATTTAATTTGGAGAAGTCACACAAAATAATGACAGCCAAAAATTCCTGCACTAATCCTTGCAATGTCCTAACACCAGAATATTAGGATCTGACACATTTGTTTAGCCCGTTCCATCCTATTATGTCTTYACTGCAGTCCCACGAGACAAAATCAGCACTCAACATAAATTCTGATTCTAAARGTAATGAATGAAGCACAATTAGGAAAAATAACTGCTTGCCCTCTGTTCTTCTCAAAAGTGCTTTCTCACAGCCCTGCACACAAAGGCTTGCAGGAGACAGAGCCAGAACATTTCCCTACGTGAAGGACATATATACTGCACCTCTGAGCATCTGCAGAAGGAATTCTGGAAAATAACGGGAAACATCAAGTCCCAGGCTGTCAAACAAATCTAAGTAATTATATTCCTTCAGGCAGGTTTAAAAGCACCAGATTCTGATAGCTCAGTTTAAAAAAAAA
>NW_026623510.1:324496-343126 GCF_030028575.1 Malurus melanocephalus
AAAAAAAAAAAAGAAATAAAAAAGAAACATTTCAGGGGAATCAAACATACCTTAGCTGAATACTGAAAGAAATGCATAAGGATTGACATAAATAGAAGGCTGTATTTTCTTATTAAAATAAATTTCTACTTCCAGCCAATTGGGAAGTTACCAGTGCAGTGTAACAATCTAATATCTGTTCCTTTGCCAACCTGGAAAATTTTAACCAAAATCTCCAGAAGCAGAGTGAAACACCTGTGCATCTGAGAGGCTCAGTTCCTGAAGTGCTGGATTTCTGATTTGGTTTTTGGTCAGTGACACCCATACACAGAATATCTGCATGCACACACTGCAGCCACAACAGAAACTGAAGATAAAGGGGGACTCTCCCTATGAAGGCAAAGTTCCCTCTTTCTGTTCAAACCAAATGACAAAAAAGGCAAATCTTTGTTTGATCTTTGCAGCCTCACTCAACACAGCACAAGCAGGATATTCACTGAGTGTGCAGGATCATATTCTTTAGAAGGCAATCAAACTTTTGAGGCTTTTTTAAAATCAAAATTATTCAAACCAGAGTTCATTTCGCCTGTTTTGAGAGGCATCTGCCAAGAGGAAAACAAAGCTGCTTGAAGCTTGAGAGGGCATGGAACTTGGGATGATTCATCAGCTCTTCTGAGACTTTATGAAAAGCCCTAGCAAGAATTAATTTACAGATTTGTACATCTGCTGTGAAAAAGGAACAAGTTTCTCCAGCATGGATGCAATTTTTGGTATAAGAGCCTCCTGTATGAGAACTGCAGCACATGAATGCAGCAGCAATACAGAAAATACCATCATCATTCCCTACAAAACAAATACGACACTTCTTTAAAGATTACAATTCTATTTGGTAATTGTAATTTGCACTATGAGGTAACAAATCAGAGACAGAAAGGATTYGCATATGAACCAAAACCATATTCCACCTATCCAAACTGTAGTATCCTTCATTATTAGCAATTACACAATAACTACCAGAGGGGAAATAYGCACTCCATACCTAAATCTGTCACCTCAATTAATTAAAAAGAAGATTCTGGAATTATAAAACTATAAAATGTAGTAATTTTTWAATTGTTGGGTCATTTAATTGGATTTTATAAAAGAAATAAAATTATGCTTCTGTCCATTTTATGAGATTTGTATTTTTCAAAGCACATCTCTCATTTTCTCAAAGTAAAAGCAATTCAAATTTAAGAGACTGTAAAATTAACATTATTTACAACGTTCTACTAAAAAGATCTGTGAAGAAATATAAAAATAAATACAGAAACATTTTAAACAATTACCATACTGAAAAGGTGGTATCAAATTCCCTTTTAGAATTCCTTTACTTTTAATCAGCACTCAYGGTTTTAAATGCTTAATAAAAAGGGATTTTTTTTTTTTCTAGAAAGCTCCACAGAAAAGGAAGCTAAAGGGTTGTGTGAATGTTGTGCTTGATTTCAGCTCAGCAAAAAGCCACCTCTCTGATTTGGATCCACGTCCATTAAGCTATCGGTGTCTCTCATCAGACTGCTAACAAAGGTCCAATTACTGAAAATTGTCATCGAAGTTTTTGTGACCTGGCCATTTGCACACCAGGAAATGAATGAGATTACCTGGGTAACAGCCACGGYGCAGTTATGAATTTCAGCCACAGATGACAGATTCTAATCTCAATGGTGCAGAGCTCTGTGTCACTGAACGTATCATTATGCAGGGACAAAATTTTTAAGGTACGTGACAATTCACACCACACATCTGGCACTGCAGCTTTGCTTTATGACAGGAGTATTTTCAAGTGGTRGCAGAGCTGTGACCTTGATTTCACAAGTTCATTAAAAACATTGCTGCAATCTACATGAGGCGCCCTCCTGAGCCCAAGGAAAAAAAAAATCCCCCCTCGGTTTAAAATAGTTTGTAATTCTACATCAAAGGCACAGCTCAGGCCAACAAAGGATGTCAGCAGCAAAGGAAATTTTCCATAGTGTTTACTCCTGCTAGCAACATGACCAAGTGCTCCYTCTAACCATGAGGCCCGTTAGATATTTTTGGAAACACTGCAGAGTATCRTGAAAATTTGCCTCTCTGCCTCCTTAAAATGTCTTCAGGCAGTGACTTAACACCACACCAAGGGAGGTAACGTGGGCCACCAGTGCCATTCAGGTGGGCACTGGGACTGAAGGTGATGTGCTCCATYAGATGGTCAAGTGGTCACTGTTCTGACCCTTCAGTGTGACTGACACTCAGGAATGCGCTGCTCCAACTGCAAGGGACACAGCAATCCCAGAAAACCCTCACCRTGCTGCTAAGCATGGCTACAATTAGTTGAAAAGGTTTAAAAAGTTTAAAAAGCGTGTAGAATCAGCCAGGATAATCTTAAATGCGAGTGTCTGAGCTGAAATGCAGCTGATATTCTGTGCCTGTGATACCTGACTAACCTTTGCACTGGGGAAGTCATTCAGATCTCACATGCTGTGCACAATTCACCATTAGAAGCAGCTAAGCAACCCAACTCCTCTGCACTGTTTGAAAATACRGGGAATGAATACATTAGAGAGAGGCAGAAATTAAATTGTTGCTATAAATCAGTTAGTTATGAAATTTAATAATCAATTTGTTAGCACCTGATGTAAAACTATGATCTGTCAGCAGCCTCCCAAGCTGGCTGTGTGCAGCAGTAGATATTTCCAAGGGAATTAATTACTGATGATTTGCAAAGGTAAGAATAATATTTTTCAACAAATGTAGCCTGTGCACTAGGAGGTTAAGCAAACACCACCAAAATGTCAACAGAGTTCTTGGCTTTGGTGTTCTCCCATTTCAAACGTAATGAAATAGTTAACCAGAGAGTATGCAAAGGGAATACTTTCAAATCTTCCCATGAAGCAGAATGTCACACCATCTGGGGCACTTCTCAAGCGATTTGAAAAGTTCACACTGTTTGGAATTACACAGAAATTCAACAGAAAAGGCCTCACCATATCCCCAAAGTCCCATAAGCAACTGTAGACCTCTGTCACGGGCAGTAAAGGAGGCAGAGCTGTGACTTCTCCTCCACAAAGAAGCAAAGTCACAGCCCACCAAACTTTTCYACCCCATAACCCTGAACACCCATGTTGCTTCCTCTGAAAGTTAGAAAGTTGTGCTGCTTTCTGTGAGGGAATGCCTGGATACACAAAGTGAATATCCAACGGGCAAGGTAAGCTTATGGCTCTCCAGAAAATGGGGGAATTAAACAACCATCCCCAGAAATCCCCCTCAGTTTTACAAGCAGTACTGACAGGAAACCAAACAACAGGAAAATCACTAAGTCAGGGTTCAGAGAGCTGCAGGAAAACTCAGAACCATGTATAATCTAATACTGACAAAAAAATATACTTCAATGTTTACTTGYTCAATGTAAAAGAAAAAAATAAGTCACTGCTTAACTCAATGAATTTTGGAAACAAATGCTTAATGTCTAACTTCCCTTTTTCTAAAAATATGGGCTGAAAGGTCAGCAAAAATACCCTTATTGCCAACTGCCAGCTGCCAGAAATGTGGATCCCTGTCAGACAGGCTTCATTTCAAGGCAAGCCAGTAACAGAGGACTTAGAGCCCTGATGGATGACCTCCTGCTAGAAGCAAGGCAAATTCTCTGCAATTCATCCGACTGGATTTCTTTGCAGGATTTGACACTGTTGATCAGCAAATACTTTTGCCCCACTTCTAAGAGATTAATGGGAGTGGATTGAAACTGTTCTGATTCTTCCTTCATRCCACATACGTGGGAATTATTATGAGCAGCTGCTCCTACGCCTTCCTAATGCACCATCTGCCATTCAGGCCATCCATCCCTCAATCATTATTCATTACCTCTCTGAAATCTTCAGGGTACAATTCCACAAATGTTTGGAGAAGGAAAGGAGCTCCWTCTAAATATCAACTGATACAGAACTAAACAGAAAACACCCATTAGTCATGGTTTTCCTTTTATTATTTTTCCTTTTATACGTGGAGAGGGGACAAGGATGAAAATAACCCCACACACCTCCAGAAATTAGTAAGAGACAGCAGTATTGAAAATATCCAGAATCTGGTAATTTTCATTCAGCAGCCCACCTAAGGACACTTGCTACCTCAAAGTGGTGCATCTTTTTCAAAATCTGACAGCAAATCATTACTTACACATATACACATGCAGTTACAAACAAGCATAGGCCAGACCTAAAGAAACATTCATTTTTGCAATAACCATGGAATGATTTCTTGTTTTGGCATGTACTTCTAAATATATAAATTTCATTTGCACACATTGAGGACTTGTTAGGAAAAAAAAAAAAAAAGTTACAACTCACAAAAAGAAAAAAAAGGTAAAGTACTGCTTTTGTTACGTATTTGTGATATTTTCAATTGAAAAGAGCTAAACCCTTAAAAATATTTTAGGGACCACGGTTGATCATTCAAGCAATAAAACACTGCATAGATTTTGAGCATTTCACTTGCCAATGACAACTCCTCCCTCTGTTTTTGAGATTATAGAGCTGTAACAGAGTTCAGAAAGACCCTACASGAGCTGTGTGCTGCCATCCAGACATGAAAGATTCCATGTTGTGATAGAAATTAATGTACTTTGAYATCCTCTGGGATTTTGGGGAACAGCTAATAAAGAAATACAACCTTTCCAGTCTATTACACAAATTTTTGGATTCTAAGATGAAGACACATGRTATATCCATGGCCAGGCTCAGGCCAGCAGTGAGGCTTCCCTACCCAMGTGCCAGAGGACTCTGCCTTCTGTGTTTTAATTATCTCCCCTAGAAAGCATTTAACTAAATAGACTAAATATATTTTAATGTGTGTGTAATTAAATAGTTACTGCGGCCTTATAATTCAGAATTTTTAGAGGGCAACATCAATTAAATGCACAGATCTTCTCAAAACTCATTAAGCCACAATGCTCAAAAATCCTTGGTATGTTTGTGATGGAATATGTTTTAATCAGTCACATAAACCATAAATATTGTAGTTATTTAGATGCTCAAAACAGCTTCCACATCTGGGGCATCTTGTGGAAATTTTTTAGGAAGATAGAGCCCCAAGCCATCTCACACTCATCCTAGGTTTAGGCATAGACAAGTGTTTGAAAATGGGCACCAGAACCACCAGGGTGCTGAGCACAAAGTCCCTGGAGGGGGAGCAAGGTTTCTTCAGGGTAGAGTGAAGTGAATGAAAAGTGTCCAGAGAAAAGTGGCAAGTTTGGAAATTTATAGTCATAAAACTACATAACAAACACCTAACAAAATCTTTCTGCTATTAATATGTAAAAACACTTAATATTCTTGTAAATGTAACTGTATGTAAAGTTGTGAAGTAATATGGCCTTCATTAAAAAAAAAATAAATATTCTGAGGCAAAAAATATTTCCACGACAGAACAGATGAAAGGAAAGGTGATCTGATGAAAACATCAGCATGTCTGCCTCCAGGAAAAGGGGGAAGGGCTTAAGCTTCAGAGAATTTTAATTTTTAATTTATAAAATASTGGAAATAGTTTTTGGATCCACATGACTTGACACATGCTACCACAAAGGGGTAATTGTGTACGAGAGCTTAAAAACAGAAGAAAGAAGAAAAACTATTTATGCAGAAAACCAATCCCTAGGCTTTAATAAGGCACAGCATCACCACAAAGAGAAAAAAAAAAAAAAGTTTTACCCTAATATTATTATGTACGTTTCAAATGTAGTCAGCCTTTGATCTTATTTAAATTTAAGATATGTGCTGTCTGCAACAGTAACTTCTGAACTATGCATGTTTCAGTACTTAATTCAATGTGGGTATTTTTTGATATCTCAAAATGCACAATGTTGTCCAGAAGTTTGTGCCTCAGTGGCATTGTCACAATGCCAGCCGTACTCTTAAGTTGAGAAGACAAATGTAAAAATCTCAGCTGTCACCAGTTTTAACTCACAAAAAGTAATTCTCAAAATGGCAAAGGGTTAACAGGGTTGTTGAGTGCTGTAAAATATGCTCAAGTTTGGAAAGACAATAAGCAGTGGCAACAATCATCTCTGATACAGCTACATCAACTACAGAACCATTAAAAAATTGGCATAATGGCATCTCTGACAATTCATCTAAATCACATATTCTTTATTTCTAGATCTTTTAAGCTATGTATGCAACAACTTGCTTAAGCAGATCCCATTTTTACATATGTGTTCACAGGTATGCATAGAATTTATCACACAGTGTCTATGATTTAATTTATAAATTAAATTAGAATGTAAGTGGTGCAGTTGGGATTAAAAATAACACACCTGCAATATGTCAGTTATAATATATGAAAATGCACAAAAATCATATTCTGGATTGATTTTTCAGCAGGCTCTGAAATCTTAATTGCACCTGCAAGGTTTCAGCACAGTTCTGCTTGCAGCATGAAAAATGAATGCAGCTCCAGGGTTTGGGGCCTCAGCTAAGGAGACCAGCTGAAAACCTGGCCCGCTCCATCTCGGGTCTGGTTAGGAAAATAAGAAGAGAATAAACTTCCAAATGGCGAACTATAATTCATAACTGCTGTCTTTTCCATATTTCTACACACATCATTAGTGAATAAACTGTTAGCATATGCCAATTCTTACCACAGAAAAAAATTCCTGTGTTAAAGTATTGGAAAGTAAATGCAGTGAAGATCTCCATCTGGAAGTCCTGCATAATTGTGAATTGCTGTTACCAATTCAGAAAATTCTAAGCAGTAGCTATTGGCAAACATTGTTTTGTATCTTTGAAGTAATTCAAGATTTTTCAGGATGATTTCAGATTTTTTTTTTCCTCAAACATTGAGAACATTCAATTAAAGTCTTACTGTTTGGCAGAAGSCAACTTTAATTCAAACCAAGTGGCACTATGCACCACTGAAAACTAAAAATGCACATAAAATTTCATCTGTAACTTCACTGCTCACTCCTGACTCCTAACATTTTTGATCATGGAACTGCTCCTATGATGAGGACAAGGCAAATGCCATGATACATATGCAAATATTAACAGATCCTATCTTGGAAGTTTTAGAATTGAAACATCAGCGCTGTCCCCCAGTTAAAGGGTGCAGGTTTCAGTCAAGTATGTCAYGATTAAGCTGAGAAATAAATACCAAAGTGCCACATCCACATATCTGTACTTCACAAACACCAGTTCTACAGACCCTGAACTATCCAACACTGGCTGTAACTAAATTTCAGTRCCACATTCCATGCAATCACAGGAGGGCAGTCATTTTATCTATAAGGGGGATTAATACCAGCCATTATTCCTCACATTGTGCCCACCCAATGAACAGCAGATTCAATTCAGCGTTTCTTAGTTCCCAAACTCTAATGTGAAAGATTGGTTGGTCTGCCTCTGCCAGCTGCACAAAAATCAGCTCATGCCAAATCCATCTTAGCCCAGAACATTATTATAAACAGATCATTTGTTTGACTTTCCATAACAGAGACATTCAATGACCTGCCTGAGCTGGAAACCAGCAGAGGGGAAAGACTTGATACATAAAAAAGAAGAAACTTGAAAATATCCAGCCATTTAGGTGAGATCTCTTTTCACATTCTCATTCGAACCCTTTGTTTTCACAAAGAAGGAAGATGGAGTTCATTGATTCCTGGTGGAATGTACCTGCAGAAAACACGCCAGAAATACTAAATACTAAAAGATAACTGCTTTCTCCGAAAAATTTTGTGCTAGAAATCCTTGAGCTCTATTTTTTATTGGACATCCATTTTTTGTATGTCACACTCTGTTCAGGCTGTGCTACCATGGAGTAAGAGGCAGATCAAACATTAAACAGCAATATTGTTTTMTTCTGTCTTCTCCCAATGCTGACTTTGGGAGATCCAAAAAATTTCTGTTTTTAGCTTATTTTGCCCACAGAATCCTTGTAACTGTGAGAGCAAAAAAAAACTGGAGGGCACTGTCCTGCTCATAAAGGAAGTTTGAGYGCTGCAATCACAGGACTGCAGGATCTAAAATAATCTGCAAAACCCTTCTGCCCAAAGCTTTATTTGAAACTGCATGGATAAAAAAGTCTCAAAAAGAAAAACAGCTGTATCAACTTGAGAGTACAGATAATGCAAACAAAAAATCTTTTTTTTTTTCCATGAGGATGAAGGATTTTCTGGAATATATTTATAGGAGTATGGCAYAATTTACCAGTGTTTATATATTCAGAGCTCAGATTTTATCTGTGGACAAGTCTGCAACACCTAACAAATCCGAATAGGAATAAAAGATTTCCACCAAATCTCAGGAGCATGGTAACTTATAGATGAATCATCTGACTTTTATTTTCAAACAAGGAAAGCTTCTTAGCTTTAAAGTTCTAGTCCAATTCTTATTAAGTATTTCTTTTCAGACTAACTCTTTCCTCACGTTTATTATTTACGTTTTTCTCAAGGTTGCATCATTTGTTTTCTGTATGCAACCAGCCCTGTACAATTCCTGCTGAGCAGAGGATGGCATTTCTTCATTCTTCATGTAGTTTCTACAATCTCTCAGATTCCCATCACATTCAAGAAGACTTTCTTTTTCTCTAACTTATTTGGTTAAGGCAGGAGATTCACAATTGCAGCAATTTCCTCTCTGCTCTACAATCCAAGCCCCCCCAGCTTCCGCAGCTGCAAGAGGTTTTGATGTTTTAACTCAATGAAATTTAGGGATCCTTTTTCTGCAGTGGTTTCATTTTAGTTTTCTCATGCAGGGGAAGATCTGTGAAACTCTGTCCTTAAAGATTATTTTCCAATTGCCATCAACTGGGGAAGAACAGGCTCAYAGGCTGTGGTGTCACTATGACTGAACCCTTCCATCTGCTGACAGAAACAGCACCTAGAGCCACAAAGTGGGCCAGAAAAGCAGAATTTCAGGAAGCATGCCTATCTATTACCTATTTTATAAATTTTAATGTGTCACCAAGGCCAACAGCTTCTGGAAAATACCACTGTGCCAGAAACCAACAGTGGACTGGAGAAACCAAGCAGAGATTATCACTACTTGTATAGAGGAACTTAAGACGCTCACCATTGAATACTAAAGACCTCTCCACATTAAGTGCTGTAAGAAATAAAATAAAATCCATGAATTTATACAAAATTTCTCCTTGACATTTTAGAAGTATTGTAGTTTTTCCCAGAAACCAAGATCTACACAAGTCAGAACTCGAACGATAGTTTTGCTTGGAAGAAAAAAAAATAAAACCAATTTTTTTTTTCTTTTCCTACCTACCACCTTATTTCTGAGAAGTTCATAAGAGGTTTTGTAAGACAGAAAACTCTCTGCTCTTAACGTATTTCCTACGCTCGTTAACAGGAGTGAGAGGACCCTCATGGGAAAGGGGGGGACTTTGTCACAATGTGCTTCTCCTGCAGGGATATCGACCCCTTTTCGGAAAGTTTGGCTACCAACTGACAAGACTGGCCAAAGCACAAAGAACAAGGCTCAGTCTGTCACTGGAGTCTGTAGAATTCCTTCCAATTGCTCATAAAGCCACCGGTGCAAAGGAATCTCTGACGTGACAAAAGCCTTGGGACACTGGGGCAAAACAAACGAGGAGACAAAGCTCGTTAGTGCTCATTAGAGCTGGAAAACACACTGGCCCACCACAGCAGCAAGAAGATACCTCTGCCACATAATTGCTTTTCCAGCCTTATCCAGACATAGTTAAATCCCAAAAAATCTGGGGCCAGAAAGACCTGGTAGGTGTTCCAGTCCATCCTCCTGCCAGGGCAGGTGGTTTTAAGGTAATTCTTCTGTATCTGCAGATAAAAGATCCATTGCTGCAGGCAGGGTGTGGGCTCTGGTGTCCATCCAGCCCCAGATTTTAAACGAAATATAACTGGAGATTCATTTTGGTCAAAACCCCACAAGTCTCAGAACAGATACAGAACTTCAGACTTTCACATAATGCTTGGACTGGTCTTGCCAGACACAGGCACATATTAAAGACAAATACCTGAAGGCAAGGCATTTGCTGTCTATCACTAAATGTTTTTCCAAATAAAATAAGAGTGAGATATTAGTAAAACATGTCCATCACTGACCATGTACTTTAACAGACCTACACAAGTAAAACAGGGTATGCCAATAGAAACAAAGTAGGTTTTACTGATTCTAGATCCTCTCATTTCCTAAATTCTCTGGAAAAAATTGATTTAAGCATGTTCACTTCCATGGATTTATAAATATGCAGACCAAATGGACTAGCTATGAGGACCATGGTATGATCTACAACATACAAATCAGGTTAAGAGCTGCATTTGGAATATGGAAGGAAGGAAGGGTGGCTTTGACTTTCCATAGATTTAAAGAAATGTAGCACATTAAAAGCAGAAAGGTTCTAAATTAAAAGACCTTCTGTTCTCACATTGCAGAACCAACTTGATACTAAAGCAGCAATACTGCAAGGATTTGTCTTTCAAGAAATTKTAATATATGAAGATGACATGATAAGAAAATATTGATACTAAGGATTTTGGCAGTAAAGAAACTCCTGTTAGAAGTCAGTTTTGACAGTTCTTTGAATCTAAAAGACCTATAAGTACTAAAATGTCATCTGTCTATCCATGTGAGATTTAGCTTTGGCAGTGTTTCAAAAGTGAAAAAAACCACTCTTTGTTATATATTTTCTCTGCGACAATGAATTTTCAAAGCTGTCTAAGAGGTCATATTCTCTCGAGAAGAACAGTAAGATGCATATCAGCTACAGAAATGTTTGCAGAGAAAAAGCTAAGTTTGAATACTCACAACAATCAATGGGTCAAACTGGATAAAAGCACGAAGTGTGGAATTTATTGTCAAGAGTTGGAACTTAAAAGCTTTCAAATAATTTCTTTAATTCAGAAATTCATTGCTCTGTTCAAGCTAAATTAAACAAACCATTTGGAAGCTAACCTGGTTATCTCCATATAAATTTGTCTATAATTAAGTGATGTCATTATCACAACTTCTCCCCTTTTCCTTTTTTTTATTATGGCCTCTTCCACGTGCAGGTCTGGAAAATGGAGCTGTCTAACACAGGGCTACATTTGTGAGAGCTTTAAAAATGAAAAGGAGAAAGAGAAAGTTGGAAAAGAAAGTAAGACAAGTAGTGCACTAATTGTTCATCCCTGACCTCTTCCAAACCACTGCAAAACTKTGAAAAGTTTCCTGAGCTGTTTTTRTGCAATTCAGCTTTGGCCTYTTTCAATAGCCACAGGGTAAAAAAGCCCTTTAAAATTGGGGCTACACATCGAATAATAAGAGATGTGTAATTTTATTTCTTTGGTGTGAAAACAAATGATCTTTAATTTACAATGAAAAAAAATCCTGTGAAAAGATCATTCACTAACTGCAGTTGGTGATCCATCCAGCCACAGTGATTCTGCCAACTGTGCTCAGCTGATAAAGACTTTAAAATAACAAGAAATTATTACATATAATTTTCTGAGTACTTACAGATTCTTGGATTTGAATGCTTCAGCAAAGTGGCGCACACTCTGAAGGGAAGCAAGGTCTAAGGTCATTGCTTCTACCTTGGCTTTATGCTGGAACAAGAGAAAATATAGAAAAAGATAAATAACAGCGAGTTCAGTTCACAGTATCATGTTACAGTAAATGTGTTATGAAACTTGTCTGATTCCCTTGTTTAACATTATAACCCCAAAGTGCATACAAATCATCAAAAGGGGTGGACGAGCACAACATTTAGTGCCAAAAGCAGCATTTGTGATTTGGTGGTTCTGCTAGAAACATACACTATGTCATGCACAGCTTTATAGAAYGCAATGAATCCACTCAAGGCAGTGTTGAGGTTAATAGGTATCTTTTTTCCTTTGATTTTGATGGTGAAAGTTATGTAACTCATGAAATAAAAAGCAGAGTAAGTGCTATTCTCAATGCATGCTATTTTTTACATACCATACCAATGAGAAAAAAATCAGCAAATACTTTATAAAATACAGTTAACTTGAGACTGGCACAGGTTTTTWATACACTAAGAGTTTACCAGTGAATAATATAAATGTGAGTAAATAATACTGTGAGGGTGGGGCAGTCCTGGCACAGGCTGCCCAGAGAGTTTGTGGACTCCCCATCCCTGGAAKTGTCCAAGGCCAGGCTGGACAGGGCTTGGAGCACCCTGGGATAGTGGAAGGTGYCCCTTCYCWTAGCAGGGSGATTGGAACACRRTTTTAAGGTCCAACCCAAACCATTCTGTGATTCTGCAYTTTCAAAASAAATTCTGCACATACTTAAAGCCAACTTTTCACCTAGCAGAGGACAGGGATAGCAGAGGACACGCTATCCCAAAAACAACAGGTTAACCTGAAGGTTAAGTTAACCTCAGGCATCACCAAACCAACTCTTCTCAGTATTCTCAGCTTTAAGATCCCTGTTTTCAGATATTTTGAAACTCTTAAACTCAAAACAAAATGAACCAAGAGCTTCTTTTCATCACAACGCTGAAATCATCACAGAACCAAGTGGAGGTGGTAGCAACTGGGATTACTGGGRTTACAGGGTTATACCACGAGTGTTTCTGGAGGAATGGAAAGACAGCAGCACCAAGTCAGCACAGGAGGAAGCCAGGAAGAGTCTCCCATCATCTCCCAAGCCCCAGTGACCCATCTGATCTCTGTTTCATCACATCTGGCACTTTCTCCCTACATCTGTTTTCTATTTCACTTGTACCCATTCTGCCTGCTACAACAGCATTCCAGGTTTGTCTTACACAKAGTATCACTGCAATTCCTTTTGTCYCACYCCAGCCASGCTTATYAGGACAGCAAAATAAACACAACTAAAATTTCAACAGGTTCAGCCTCCATAGGAAGTATCAATAGATGGAGTCAGAAAATGCTAAACCAAACTTCGCTACAAAGAGGGGTTTTTTTTTACCCTGACAAGATGCACATCATTCTGGAATTCATTTTGCCCCAGTGGGTAAATATTTTCTTCTGTTTGATGGTCAGAGACTTGAGAAAGATGATGTTGCCTTGCATTATGCAACAGAACTGCAGAACAACTTCTCTTCAGTGGGGCAGTTCAAAGCTGTTTGTTCACTACAGAAGTTGTGTGCAGAGTTGGGTTTACTTTGCCTCTGCTTTCCTCATCAAAACATTCTCCTGTCTCTCCCCAGGGTAAAAGGACAAGAATGCTACAAACACAGGGACATAAGGGGGTCAAAAAAAATATAATTATCAAGTAATTCAACAGACTACACCACAAGCTATCAACTACTGTCCTCTTGGGACAGATTCACGTCCACACRATGTATGTCAGGTAAAGCTTCTCCTCTTGATGTCACACATTAGCCTTCTCCTACTGATTCCAAGTGCAGAAAAGAGGTATCTGTATTCCAAGTCCAAAAGGAAAAGAAATGTTTGAAGTCCCCAAAATRCTTTCTGAAGTAGAAGTTAATCATACTCAGATTGGCCTGGATTTGGGAATTAATGTATTGAAGACATTAAAATCACAAATTAAAAAATCGTAATACATTTTTTAACTTTCTCCCTGCTTTTCCTTTTTAAACCCTGATGGTTGCAGCCTGTATTTCCTTCATGCACACAGAAGGCACACACTGAGCACAGACACAGCCATTTACTCTGCTTTACTCACAGGAAAACCTGGAGCCTGTGACACCCAAAAAACCCAGACCCTGCCACCTGAGCTTCTGAAGRCTCTCAGGAACCCAAGTGTGAGTGTTTTCTCCAATCACAACTGGAAAAGAAATCACTTTAATTACCATGAGTTAGGCAAGTTCCCCAACTTTGTCATTTCAGATTCTCCCTTGTCAACGAGATTCCAGCACTTCTCACCCAGAGGTATTCTGYAGACCACCAATTCCTACTGCAGCTTTAGACTGTGAAATGCTAAATCATTAGTATCAACTCATTTTTATTCCARATTTTCCTGCTGCTACTTCTATATCACAATATCTTTTTTTAAAACCWATGAATAAGGCAATATACTTGCAAGGTATGTTCTTAATAATGTAAGAATATCTCCATTAAATGACAAGTAGAAGGTTTTATGTTTGTTTTCTTACAGGATCTCAGAATTACCTCCGTTATAATGTTTTCCTTCTTTCCCTAGAAGCCTAGGTGTCACATATTGTGATTTGTACACAAGAACGTGGGGGGTTTTAATAAAAAATAAAACTAAGAATCATTTCTGCTAAAAGGCATCTTAACTGTAATTGTTCTCTGCAGTCAGAACTGATTGTTAATGGTATGCTGCAAATCCTGATCTAATGTGTCGTAATTGTATTATGCTGATGTCTCTCACTATTTCACTTCACATGTTTTCAGTACTGAATTATGCCTTATTTTATGTTGTGAAATCTTAAATGAGACTTGCCACTTTCCCAAATACAGGAGACAGTCTTTAAACTGCCACTGTCAAATCAATACACTGAGGCAGCAAACTCCAGGATTTTGAAAATTAAATTGATGAAAGATATTAATGTTTCTCTACTACTTTAATCAAGGCCAGCCAGAACCAACCGAGAGTTTTGAGTTAGGGGTGGGGATTTTTGTATTTCACAAAGCCCAACGAGCAGTTCAAGGCTAAGACAGTCCAGGCACCAACGTGGTGACTTTGGAGAAACAGCCAAAGGCAGATCAGTCTCCAGTTCCAAACAAGTTCTCTTCTAAACCCAACACAATAACAATTTGAAAAATGCAAGGAAAAAAAAAATTATCTTGTGTTTCACGTTTCACACCCAGTTCTAAAAGCCTTTTATCAATATTTCCAGGAAAGTTTCATTACTCTGCACAACCCCAGAAAACAGCCTGCTCACTTTGGTATATAAGCAGCTCCCCATTGGAGCAAAAATATTAAAAATGCTTAAGTGCAATTGGCTATACTTTGCACTCATGCTAGAAAAATGCTTATTGAGCCAGAAAGTAACAGGAAAGTGAAAACCCCCAGAAAGCCMGCTATTTCACTATATGCAATGTATTCACTTTACAGCTTAAAAATTGTTTAAAAATGAACACTGCATGGTAGAGTAGTTTGGCAGTAAACATGATTGTGCATTTGTGTCTTGGTATTGAAGAAGGAGCCTTTTTTCATAGTGAATTTTTCATTCAAATGTAAGTGATGATTTACGTTAAATATAGGTAAAGCATAGCTACATTTTCCTGAAGGATTGCAAGGAAGTGAAGAGCAGTACAATAAGTTGAAGCATAAAAGCTTTCTCTGTCATAATATTTATTATAATGGCATATAAAATAGCTGAAATAAATAATAGATGACTAAAAGTAAATTCATATGATAAAGAATCTTTCAGCAGACACCATTACTTCTGACTGCTCCAGTTTCATACAGAGTTGAAGAGTCTTAATAAATATGCTGTAGCCCCTGTATCTTGTGTAAGTACAAGTCATTTTTGCAAGGGCCTACTTAAAATGTACCGTAGTGGACACTACATAATTTACTGTATAATTTTACTCTCAGAAAATAGTGTGTGTACATCTTCAATATTTAAAAGTCCTTAACTCAAAACTGAATACTTAGCATAACAACAGAAATATCTGACTTTGAGGAAGTGAAAGTACAATCAATTGGTAAAAAGAGGTTTAATTTAATACAGAAAAATCTTCACGACAACATCAAGGAATGCAGATAGTTCTGAGATGCTGTCTGAGRAAGAAAATCTTCAGGAAAAAAGAAAGAATTTTACATCAAAGCGGAAGAAAAATCTGTGGAATTATCTGAAAATAGGTAAACAAATAACCAAATCTCAGCATATGACAAGCAATGCCCAAATAAACTTATATTTCCATGTTGAGGATGGAGCAGGGGATGTTTTAGAAGCACACCTGACAATTTGACACATGGCTTATGGCAGTCAATAGCCAGTGCCATGCACTATTTATGGGGGCACCTAATGGGGAAAAAGGCTTTCACTCAGGATTAGGAGTGCAAGTATTATTGTCCCTAATGTAGTCAACATTTGGTGCTTCATGMAAAACTGTATTTATGCAATGGCAGCTTGAGCTGGCTGTGTGCTTGGAAYGCTCTGCAGCTCCTTCCCCTGAGCTGATGGGGATGGATGCATCCCAGGGCTTTAAGAGCAATCCAGCACCTGTGGTGGATGCTTTAATAATGTGTTCTCCTGCTACATTTGATATACCTTTATAAAGTTCATTTTAGGAGMCCTTGTGGTGGAACATTTTTACACTCATTTTTCTAGTTTCCCCTCCACTCTGCAATATCAGCAGTATTTGTGCAGTAGTTCCAAATTTCCAC
Source organism: Malurus melanocephalus (assembly GCF_030028575.1). NCBI lineage: Eukaryota > Metazoa > Chordata > Aves > Passeriformes > Maluridae > Malurus > Malurus melanocephalus. Next base: position 340,762 of record NW_026623510.1, read on the forward strand.
TAACTTTATGCAAGACAACACAAACCAATTTCCTAAATATTGATCATTTTATTAACCTGTTTATGAGATGTACAAGGAAATAGCTGGCACTAACTTGATTCTTCATGAAAATCAGAATGAAAGGATTTCCTTTCTTTCATTARAAAGAAAATTTATTTAGCAAAACTCAGCTTCACTATTTCCTGATGTGTTTGTTTTACCTGTATTTTGGTTGCACTTCAGTGGTGTAAATTTTTCCATCATTCTTTTTGCTCAATCCTGTCAAACATATTTTGATGCTGTGTGTAACTCCTCCCAAAACCTCAATTGCAAAGCCTGGTTCTTCCCACTTAAGTAACCAGATTTTCCTGATCTTCACCAAAATGGAATTCCTGCAGGGATTGCCTTCATCCAAGTCAAGTGAAGAGCACACAGATCAAGATTTAATGGGTCAGTGTGAGCCTGCAAATTCGGATTACTGATCACCCTTGGACCAATATTTAATCACAAAGAATAAATTACCAGTACCATTGCTGTCTTTGTCTTTGTCCCTTCTCCAGAACAATTTTGGAAGTTTGGCAGAGAACAGTGCCAAACAGTGCCTTTCTGGCATCATCTACAACTTAAACTCAAGATAAACTTAAACTTTCTTTTTTTTCAGAAAAACCTGAAGCCCTCGAGCTGGTGTAGGATTGTCCTGCAAATCAATGTCCAAAAATTGCCACTGTCCCCACACAAAATAACCTTGAACAAACACCTGAACTGGAGATTTAATGTTGGGCTGAGTTGTGTTTAAAAAGCAATGGAGAAGTCTGGATCCTCCCTTGGGCAGAGATTRAATGCAAAGGCAACGAATGAGCCACTGAAATTCTGAAGGTGAGGGATGTGGAAAAGTGATGAAGATGACCTGATACAAGGGAGTTTGGTTTGGATGCCATACACCAGCTTGGCATTTGGTCCTCACATTTAAACAAATCACTATTCCCAGCAATATTTTTCCTTCTTCCAAATACTTAATTTACCTAGAATTTAGAATCCATGTCACAAATACAAAAATGTGACTCAAATCCCCAGGTATAGTTTGTATATGTGACTTATCATGCAGCCACCACTTTAAATTTCCCAATGGTTTTAAAACTTTATCTCTTTCTATTAGCAAATGCCTACACATAAAAAGAAATGCAAAATACACTCACTCGTTTCTTTGTGGTKGCTTCATTTTTCAGATTTTAATATCCCTTTTTAATAAATCTTCTGTAATAAATACCACTTACCACTACAATAAGCAATAATGTTATTTCATAATCTTTACATTAGTTAACTCTTAGATCAGTATCTCTGTAAATTTGGCMTTTCATATCTTCTGAAGATAATTATAAAGGAATAAAGGGAAAACATCTGCATTTCTTTATGAAATTAATATCTTCAGTGAAGTAAACTATGCCCCGGCAACCCTAAATCATGCTTAGAAAGAGCAAAAGAAGTCATTCTCCTAAAGACATTTTAAAAAATATTTATTCCTGAACAAGAGAACAAAAACATACAAAAACTGCTGTACTATAATTTCAGAATACTCCAATTAGTAGGCTCCAAATGCCCTGATTTTTCCTGGATGCACATGGTTCCACTGCACACAGGACACATTTGCTTCAATAAGAAATTRCATGTATTTAAAAACAAAACTACTGTAGATTTTGGCAAAAGGAATTTGTTTAGCTCTAAATGTACATGAAATGTGGGTATTTACTTGGGAGCCTACTTTTAGCTGGATTTTTTTTTCCCTTTCCCTGGATATAGATCACTTCTTTCCGTCTCCAAACACCCATTCCTGTAAASCTCATTTGAATTTATCTTGGGGAATCTCAAATAATCTTGGCAATATATTATATCRTGTGTATGGTTTACTATTCTAATAAACACATCTCCTTGTTTAGAGAATGATCAAGGGAGCCTGGGAACATGTAACAGAATCTCAGCTGTGGAGAGCCTCCTATTCAGATGCTTTCAATTCCTTTCATTCTGCAAGATTCGAAGTGATAGCAGAATGCATTTTCAAAGGGAGCAACAAGGCAAACAGCATYGGGATAATTTAGAAGCTACAGACCTTTTTTTTTTCCTTTTAAAAACTCCCTCTATTTGAATTTTTTAAGATTGAATAAACCCAGCTGATGGGCTGCTGAGAAGGAAGCAACGTAGGGGACAACAGGGTAATGGATTTGTTGGAAAYGGCAGAGGCTGGGTGAAAAAAGAGAATTTCTAAATGGACCAAACCAGCAACGTCCCTATTGCAATATGTTATTAGAGCTGTTAATTATCCATAAAATTGAAGATATGTTACATGTGGAGCTCTGCACACACAGGGGAAGGGAAGGGAAGGGAAGGGAAG
>NW_026623510.1:343316-385195 GCF_030028575.1 Malurus melanocephalus
ACCATCCCCGCTCCAGATGATAAACAAGACGAGAAAAGCATGATGGTCAAAAGGGCAACAATGTTTAAGTAAATACAAAATGAACCCTTTTTCCCTGTTCTCTCATGATCCATAACCATAAGCTATGYTGTTGCCTGAAAGTGCAGACATGCACTGTGCAGTGCATTAATCCTTCAAACACTAACAGATGCTGGCAGGGATTTAGGCTGGAATGTATTTACAAAGTGACAAATTATGTTCCGTATTATACAGAGAGAGAAAGAGCACCCACAAATAGGCTGATAAATGTCAGCTGCAGTCACGACAAACGGTTTATTTTTATTATACTGTAACCACAAATGTTTTTTGCAGGGAGGCCCAAAGATTTATTTGTTGCAGGAAAAAACAAGATTATATATGACACAAAGTAATAACTGTGAGATCACTGATGTTCTGGGCAGCTTGCCCTCCTGGAAGCTGTGTTCAGATTGAAAAATGTTGCTTAAAAATGGTATGTTATATGACACAAAATAAGTAGTTCATAAATCTATATTGAAACAACAATAACTAATAATTAAAGACAACTCTTAGGGCATGGCTCCTATAAGTTAGAAAGGAAAACATACTCTTTCCTTTGGTGGGACTTTGAAAATGAAGTAACAATATTAAAATAAATCTGATTAAATTGTTTCGGATTAAAAACMAAGTGCTGTAATTGCGAGATGGGAGCAGAGCACATTTTCAGTGCGGTCAGAGCGCGGTGGAACAGCTCGTGCAGCACAATTAATTGGCAGAATAGTGACGTCTGCAGGTTTRCAGATGCATTGCAGATATTTGGGAGGATATCAAAGCTTGCCAAGAGATTTAAGGTACAGTCCTTTCCCTCCACTCTWAAAATTGGGAAAATAAAAATATCAATATGGTTAAAAGTCATCAYTTCTGTATTCATGGATAATTTCAGCATGCTTCGACGTAAGTAGAAATAAATATACGAGACAAAGAAATGAAAGAACTGAATAATTAGCTATTTAAGCCATTTTAATTGACATTTCATGGTTACAATCYCCTAGATTTAAACAATATAACATTGATAACTTACAGAACAGTATCCTCAAAAAAATAAACACATACACAAACTCTTTTGTTTCCCCAGCTGTTCACATTCCCAAGCTAAGAGATGCATTGAAAATGGTCACATTGATATGTATGTAATTTTGGAAAGTGAAATAAAAGGACTGAATCACATTAGTAAAGATTTCTTGTGCAAGGGTTGGCAGGATCAGCTTCTTAATATACACTCAATATACACAATATAGACTTGAAGAAAAATATGAAGTCTTTCTGCATGCACAAGAAAATATCAGTAACAGAATATGGAAATCTGCCCTTCTGCCACCTGATTTGTGACCACAAAAGGAGGAAGCTTTACTCCACTTTCTTTGTAAAGAAATACGGTCTGACAAAGAAAATGTGAACAAAATAAACACAAAGGCTGAAGTTACATTTGTGTGAAAACGTGGCCCATGTTGGGAATCATTGATATAAAACCAAACACGTCATTAAATGTGTAAGGTAATTCCAAGGTTGTCTGAAAAACTGAGATCAAASTCCAGACCTTGTATTTTACAGATGCACAATGGGGCAGCCCCAGACAGAAGGCTACATCCTACTGTTCTAATAATTAAGAAAATTTAAAATGGCTTTAATGTAAATGTGAAAAAAGCTCAAAAGTGTCTTATTTTTAAGCACCATCAACACGAAAAGCTTTGACATTTTCATTCACTAAATATACATTAATTYTCTGATAAAATTTTAATTTCAATGTAACAAAAGTACTCCAGAAAATAATGGTTTCATCTAGCAATATAGAGGGAGAGTAGATGGTCTCTCATCATTAAACTTACTAAAACACTTGCTTCCTAAACACAACTGGTGTATGAGCAATATGGTCATATGGATGAAGAATATGCCTTAAAAATTACATTTGCTTAGGTTTTTGAACATTAAAAATGGGGAAGTGGTGCCATGACAGCAAACAGAGCAGCAGGAACAACCTACCTACTTCTAACTTTAAATATTTGCCTGAAGAAAGGTGTATGAGATTGATACAAATAAAAGAGAGAAGGAAAAAAGTAATTAAAAAAAAAAAAAGACCCACCACCACCAATGCCTTTTCCCTTTGTAAAGGAAACAAAAACCCTGAACACAAAGAACTGAACCCAAGAGAAGCAGCAATACTCTCTCCACTGGACAGAAAGACTTTTTAGATGCCTCCTGCAATTCCTGCAACCCTAAGTGCTAATGCCAAGTTTTAATGGCAGTCATTCAATTATTAAATTGCTTTTAATTTTACAGACATTTTAACGCTGCTAAATAACCAGATCATACTCTACCTTAAAATTCAGGGGTTTAAGTAAGTAGGCTTAGGCTTTTCCCAAATGTTAAGGTAAATACTGGCTGTACCTACCTGAACACCTGAAAAAATAGCAGRTACTGTATGTCTCCTACCCATATGCCACATGCAAAAATGTAAAACATATTAAAAAAAAATTCAAAAAGAAAATTTCCAAGCAGATGTTTATAAACAGAAGGTAACGGATAAAAACCCAAACACAATGCTGCATTATGTTACATGATTCACTGATGAACCCATTGGAACTACAGCAAAAAGCCCTTCTGGAAAACTTCCAGAAATTAAAAGGTGCAAACAAGCTGCCTAATACCCTTGCGTAGACTGAATTCTTATGAAGAAAATAAAGTTTATTGTCTGGAAACAGAGAAAGCATGAGGAAAGCACTAAAGCAATGGAGGTGAACAATTAGACAGATGTTCACTTAAGGAAATAAAGAGAACAGAAGAAGCCATCACTGAGGAATTTTACGAGAATACTGACAACTCTGCACCTCATCAAGGGCACTGGTAAAGTTAAAGCCACTGAAGCCATTTCTGCTCAACTCCAGTATAACTGCTGACCTTGCAAAAGTCTGCATTTAGCAAATGTGGCTTAGGAAAATAGCATTATTCTACTATTTTTTCCCGAAGTCCATTTATATACCCCACTGTATGTTTCAAGAAAATTAWCTTTATTTCCTTGTATAATATTACATGTACTCTGAATTTTTTCCTAACTATGCTCCGGTATCAGGAAAACCTATCCTTACAAAGGTTTTGTTATTTAAATAAAATTAAATATTGTCAATTACATCTGAGGTTCATAAAAGCATACACATGAATAGCTGGAATGATTTTGCTTAATATGATTATATATGTTCCTAAAGTAGAMAGGGTTTGCATAAGATATAATCTGGCAATCTGGACATGTTTTAGAACTTAGAASATTTGGCATTTAACTACTGAAGGAAAAATGGAGAGAAGGCATATTTTGTTGATAAACTGTCTCATAGAGCAAAAAAATATGAGCATGCATGCAGGCAAAAGGAGAAGGAATTAATAATAAGAGGCAGGATTTTTTTTTGTCAARGACAAAATTCTTATTCGTCTGTGCTCGTGCAGGCTGAAGTACAAACGTAATTTGTTCTAAAACCATATCTCTTGTTTAAAACATAGTTTTAAAATTCCTGTTTCTGATAAAACTTCTGCAGATTTTTCAGGGAAAAAAGTAACCTCCAAATCTCAAGCGCATTACTGATTACTCCTTTTATCTTTTCGTGTATTTTCAGAAATTATTGTCAAAGAAATCAGAAAATAGATCTCAGTATGGCTAACAGAATTTTCATCACTTTCTTGGGTGCATCAGGCTGCTTCCCACAGCATTCCTCARTTGTTCCTGAACTGTAAATACAAACACAACTCTAAATACAAACATCACCTTCCTACACAGTGCAGGTACACGAATATCAGAAGTGGACTCAGCATTATCCAGAAGTCAAGGAGTTCTCCCCAGCACTGGAAATGGTACAATCAAGCTTGTTCAGTAACATCATTAACACAAAAAAAAAAATTTGGGGTGTAGGGATAGGGAGGAAGCATGAATTAAAATCTGTGTTCTTATCTAAGCATTACTCATACACACAAAAAAAAAAAAAAAAAAATCCTGTGAAGCAGATTTTTATAAAACACTCCTGGTCTTTACCAGCCCCAGTTCCACTGACAAAAAGGGACAGTTCACCCACTGGAAATGCTTTTGCAGCATTTGCAATGCAATCAGGACTTGGCCCAGGTCTGCAGGGGACAGCCTGCACATTTCCCACACACTAATGTTTGAAAGTTCCYGGTAACTTGGGAGAAATCCACAGGAAAATTTCATCATTCACATTTTAAATAATATAAAAGATGTGGAATGTGATTGATTTCACACTAGAGAGAATTGAAATTACAGTTATGGGATAGGTTTTTTCATGTACTGTAAGGTCAAGTAATAGTAAATAATTAATGAATTATGAAACAAGTTTTCCATAAAGCAACACATAAATTCTATTCAATGAGATCTAAAAGTGTAGTTACACCAAAAAGCCATATAATATATCACAAAATGAAGAAAATGCATGATGCTGAGGAATAAAGGGGGGCTGCCATTATATTGGAATAACTGTTACTCTTGTGGAATATCAATAAGATCTTTCCATGCATACACATCATTTTCATAGCTTTTACATCWCATCATCTACAAGAAAAAGAAAAGGATTTTCAACTCTTTTTGTTGTTGCTTTTTGTAGCAAATCTGTCTCCTCACCTCCTCAGCAGTCAGAGAGGGAGTAGAATGATGAAGTGGATCAGAGCCTGGATGAAACCACAGGGCTCCTTCTCTGATCTTAYTGCTGATTTGATTTTTGGCTAAAATCAATGGGTTGCTGATCCATACTCCCTCTTTACCAGCACACATTTCACACTCTGTGATGCTCAGGCTGTCTCTCAGAATTCAGTAGAGTGCACGATGTGATTTTGTTGCCACCTTGGTTAGACTTTCGTGTGTCACTGACAAACACTGCTAACCTGAATGGGAGGCAAGAAGTCAACACAGAAACACCAAAACATATTCCTTGCCTTGACACCATAAAATTAGTGGAGTTTGGAGATTCCTGGATTAGTAGAATGGAAARTTCTTTCTTCATATGCATAAAAATTCTGTTCTGACTCTAATAATAATGTTCTGACCCGCAAGACCATGGGATACTGGATTATGTTCCCTGTTACAAGGAAAAGGTTTTGCTTATAGATGACAATATTCTGGATTTCTGGTTCAAGTATGCTGAAATATTAAATACAGAARAGGACCAAGGGGAGGAGTTTCAGAACTGACTGTGACACAGTGATTGTGAACTTTGGAGTTAGATTATTTTTCTCATGTACTTGAATCTAGAAAAGCCCATAACCACTGCCAGTTTCTATTTTTAACTACCTGCCTGACACAATTAACTGGAAATAGYCCTTTTCTCCCCTCCCATGGCACTATTCAGTGCAATTTTTTAGTCCTTTTTCTTTATTCTGTCTTCTCCAATCTAAACAGCAAATTGGACAGGTTAAAGAGCACAGAATTGCACAAGGTTCCACAGAGCATTTCCAGGCATGACTCACTAATTCTCTCAGGCCCATGCAAAAGCATATGCCAAGAAAATAAGCAGAGGTTTATATTTATAAAACTTTGATTAAGTAGGCAATTTTTGGAGGACAGAGACAAGTTTTTTTTAAAAAAKGAAAAGGCTCCAAAAGTACTGGATTTTGTTTAAAAAATCATCAGTATCCATATAATCAGCTAAATCCTTGAGTCTTTAATAATTGAAAATATCCAGCAAAGAAAAATGCCATCRATGAATTAGATGAGGCAATGAGCAACCATTTATATGCTTTTTAACAGCTGTTAAGTTTTAGATGACACTCAAATACTCCTTTCTTCCTTCCTGTTAAAATTTAGTTTCTTACCAACCTTTGAAAGACCTGTGCTCCTCCTCTACCCCCTTCACAGTGTCCTGGTAATTGTGAACAGCTAAAATCAGGTAGTGTAAAGGCTTTCATTGAAATGACCCATCTGAAGCCACATTTTTTAAGCAGTAAATCTGAATGGATTGCTGAATTTTAAAGCATTAAAAACAGTCCTTCTTTACGTGACAGATAAGATACAGAATCGAACCAGAATAACCAGAATCATCCAGATCTCATAACAAATGTTAAAATCTTCGTGGCTCTCAATGTTCCTCTTAATAAGGTTCAGAAAAAAAGAGAAAATTTAGAACTGACCTTTMAGAAATATTCTTGTTATGCTTTTTAGCCACTGTGATGATAAGGAGAAACTGTTTTTTTCTGAATGAGTATACTGTACCTTTAATGGTTCATTTGTAGTTCAGCGTAAAATCTGAACTATTTGTTGTTCATTGTTGCTATATTCTGTTCCAAGGTTCATAATTTGAAAATTGACTTTGGGGACTTTTTGCTTGGTCTATTAAAATGATTCATGTTGCATTCAACATAAATTGTGCATACACAGAGGAGGTTTAGCACACGTATTCACAGTATAATAACTAAAGTGAATTTTGTACAAGCTGCAGTTTGTGGCAAGGATGCAGTATCATTTGTCTTAATTTTTCTTCAGCATTACATTAGGCTCGGGCATTTACATTTTCAGGTATGGCTAAACGCTTTAAAACTTTCTTTTTACAGCATGAGTAAAGAGAGAATCAAATCTACATGTTTATATGATGTAACAAAGTAATGCCTTTTTACTGTCTAAAGTACACATGGATTTACTTTCCATTTACCCTCCTGCACAAAGGCAAATGCAAAGTGCATGAAATATTCACCACCTATGAATCACACAGTGCTCCTATTAAAAAGATGATCATGTTCTGTTTTACYTTTCAAACCATGATATGGTAACAGCCACAGTGGCTAAATGGTTTTGTCACTCAAAAGTACCAAAGTAATTTACAAAAAGGAATGAGAGTGTTTATAGTGTTTTATACGATTTTTGAACAATCTAAATAATTAAGAGCAGAAATCTGATTGCAGGTAATAGGTTCAGAAATATTTCTTTTGCAAAAATCTAAGTGGATTAGCCAGAACAGTGTGAATCAAAATAGGTGGAGGGGAAAATGAGAAACCAAGATTGTCATCTGTCACTTGATCATCTTTCAGTCTCAGAAAAAGTTCATCTGTTGTTTGAATTTATTTAACAACTGCTTTAATATYTCTAACGTGGACATTTTCTAGGAGATACTTCAACTTTCAGCTCGTCTGAGTGTGAATTTTCACTGTGGTTATCACACAGTGTGGTTTTCACTTCTGCAGCACAAATTCCTGTTCACAATGATTTTTAGTATAAAAGTGCCAATGCTCAAGGCTAAAAAACACTCAGAAATTAGTATCTGTGGACAAACTGTGTGGGCAGRCAGTCTGGAGAAATAGGTTTTCTGTACAAAAAATTTGCATCATGTAAGAAGAGAATGACCTGCATATTCAGGAACTGATCAACCCCTAGAAGTTACGTTAGGTGGATTTCAACAGCACAAAAAAATAGCCTTAAAAGCAAACAACTTTATTTATGTAAAGCCCAATCATCCAGAACGGATTTTGCACCAAAAACCAGATATTTCTATAATGATGCTCAAATTGTAGGACTTGCTACTTGTTTGTACAACTTTTGCTTTCATTAGGAGCATCAGTTTCACATTCTGAAATTTCATAAACAGTTATCAGTAGCTTGGAAACATGCAAAGATCCTTACTGATTATATTAATTAAAATTCCAGATATTCAAGTTTAAAGTGCAGTGCAGAAAATGAAGAACAGAAATCCATGTAGAAATGCTTCCTTTCAAAATGCATTCAGAATCACAGAGATGCAGGAATGGTATGTGTTAAATCATATGGGCTAAAAAAAATCTATATTTTAATCTTTTTGGGCAGAAACAAATTATCTTATTTACTACATGAATGGTTTCCTCAATTTGACGCCAATCTTTGGAGGCAACTTCAACCTGTCTGAATTAAACAGTCTGCAAAAGAAAAGACTAGATTATTTATATTATAGAATACTGTTAAAAATAAAATTGAAAGATKACTTTACCACACATTGAAAATAAGAACATGCACATCACTCCAGCTTACAAAAATCTAATTTTACTTTTTCTGTTCTGAGAGAACTTTGATAAGTTGGAGACATGTTTATCTATACACATAAGTATGTGTGTGCATGTATAAATTCCCCCAAAAYGGACAGCACTTAAAAAGAGGGGAAATTCACAGAATTGTTTTGCACCTGTGCCCTGTGATTATAAATTCAATCAGAAGAACCTTTGGTRTTTAACCTTTTAGATGGTCCTAAAGTCCCAACCCAAACCATTCCATGATTCTATGATCAGTACCATACACACATTTTATGATCTGTTTAATCCAAAGCATCTCTTGCTATTGGTGAAACATTTGAAATGTAATAGTAATAGTAATAATAAAAATAATTGTGAACATCTGTTAAATGACTGCTGCAAAGACTTCATGAGAAACTAAGAAAACTACCCTCACCAATGCCAAATATAAAAGCTGCATGAGTATCTTGAGCTTACACTAAGATAACCCAGACATAGTTAATTCTTGGATATCATACAACTGTTAATGTCCCATGTGCTAGCAAGAGAATGTCATATTAAATTAACATCTACTGCTCCTCTACTGACATGTTATTTTGCATAGAATGACTGAATTTATGTCAAAATTGAAACCACAGTAATACATTCAACTATCARGAGAGCAAAACTGATCAGTGCACAAATACGTAAACCTGAGGAAACTGTTGAGAAAATGCTACTGGCATTTCAGTTTTGCAGAAAAAATACTTTGAATATTTTTGAAGASGTGAATTACTACTGAGAATTAACTAAACACGGATGTAACCGTGCTCATAGCACGCTTAACACACTGCATGGGGTCACAGCCCCTCAGGTTTATTAAAAAAAAACATAATCAGAAAAAAGCTCATTGCTCTTTGAATCAAAACTTTCTACAAGTGGTAAGGAGGAGAAGGGGCAGGAAGGAACACCTGATGGATGCAGAACTGCYACATGTGTGCAGACACGAATGTATCGTGGGACTGATCAAGGAGATACTGTGGGAAAAGCAACTCCACTGCAATTTTATTTTCTTGGGTCCTTTTTCCCCTCCCTCTCCTTTGCCCTAACTACCTTTCCCTGAAGGAGATGGAAGTGCATTGCATCCCAGCACTAGGTGCAAGCACTTTGCCATTGACTTCCTCATAAYAACACACATGGGAGAGCCAAGGATTGCTTCCTCTGGAAAAAAAACTTTCTTTTCAGAGCTACCAGAGAGTGCTTTACTAAAGAACAAATATGAACCATCCAAAAACGTCCAGTTCCAAGTGGATGAACATTCTCAGATACACAAAATATTAWCACAAGCAGACATTTCAACCAGAGTCCTACAAAAAACACCGGGTGCCAAAAGCCCCTTATGGCAGTCTGCAAGAAGGAGAAATAAATTAATCAAACTGCCAAACGAAGAAGGCTGGGTTTGACCTCCTTCTGATCTCATTACTTCTCTATTACCCTTTTGAAAAACATCCTCTTACAAAGATCACTAATTGAAGATTATGTGGAGGGGAATCGCACCTCTCCATCACCGTGGTAACTTTGACTCATTTGTCATTCTAATAATTCACTTCTTTTCTTTTCTGAACAGACAGAGACATTAATAGACTACCATCAGTTAAAAAGGCAATTTTTCCATTTAATTGCACTCATTAAATACTGCAGTAGAACAATTGGAAAAGCAATACTCTCAATATTTAATCATACAATAGCAATAATGAAACATTACTTCAAAACAAACGCGGCAACATGTAGGATGACATAAAATGCAAATGTAACTTCTGCAGCACCAATGTAATTTCAGGTAAAGATATTTGAGCCTTTCTTCCTTACTTTTTTTTTGACAATTGAGTGTATGAGTGGTCTAACAGAACTGACTACAGCTATGCACTGGAGAGAAACCAGTGGGCAAACTGCTCTGTAATTACCTCATCTCTCTTGTCACTGAACCACAGCAACAGAAAGGATTTCATAAACCAAAACAGCGAGTCAATGTATTTGTGGGAAATATTGAACAAGACTGGATTTGCACACTATTTTACTGGAACAAATTGTATCACTTAGGAATGTAATTGAAGATAAAAAGGTTAATCACACCGGTAGAGAGACTGCAACGGGCACAGTCATCAGGTATTTATTTGCCTGGGATATCTTATTTTCYATCTCCTGCAGAAATCCTACATCTGTCTTCAGTGTAAGTGCATTCCTATTATAGAAAGTTCACTGTAGTTTAATACTACCATAACATAGTCGGAGCTATAAAAAAACCTTTGAGTTGAGGAGATGTGCTGGAAATTTAGAAGTGCCTGTTTCAATTTCAGATGTCACAACACACAACGGCTGTCAAGAAATGTTTCTACTTTTACTGCAATTCTAAACACAYAAAATCCAGCCAAGCAGTCAGACAAACTCCACTGGCACTGTTCATGTCAATAGATACCACTTTATCAGTTATTTCTTTTCTGGCTTTCCTGCAGGAMCAAATGATTTAAATATTTAATTTAGAATTTGATGAGCACAGCAGGCAGGGTTGGTGACCAATATCCAAGCGTGCTTTGCCACTCTAGATCACAGCTTTTAAAACTGAGCAGGTTAGAGTTTTTAGAAGGGAAATAGAAATAAATACTAAAAAGTCATTTGGTTTGAGCTGCACAGTGGCAGAGCAGCCATTTCTCCCAATTGTTGTACACACCGAGTATCACCACTTCACAAAGATTCCAGTTCACATCAATCAGATTATCTGGTAGATACCATGCCCTGCTTGTTCAGTGGTAGAAGYGAGGGATAATCACTAAAAGCTAAGRAACAGAARTTTAAATAAAAAACAGTTATGTTGGTTACCTTTGCTAARAAGAGATGTGACAAATGTAGTATCTCCTTAATCAATTATTTATTCAACACTTGCATGTGAGCAACCTTATTGATTCCAGTGAGACTAAGTGCCAGACCAATATGAAAGAAAATGACAGCAGGACAGGAAGTCAAGAAGCATCATGCTAGGCCAGGTCAGAAAGGCTAAGACATATAAGATAGTGGCATATTCAATTTAGGAAAAATTGCAATTTAGTTTTATTCCTCTAACGACAAATCACATCATAAAGTTTTCAAGTACAAAACTCTGTGTGTAATATTTTACAGTCAAAAAACAGGTAATGAATGACTATAAGACACAAAATAAATATGCATTGATACCAAGGATCTTATTTATACATAGCTTTTAATATAATTATTAAAATATTATTATTACCTACACAACATGCAATTTGCTCTTAATGATACAGCAGCAACCTTTCCTCCTGAATCAACTCCTTTATCCATATTGGTGACATGTTTGGTGTTGAGATGTGAAAAGGGARGAAAGATACACTATTACTGGTAGACAAGCTGTATCAATAACTCCATTCTCAACTGTTCCTCCTTTGGAGCCACCAGATGGCAATAAAAATGCCCTGTGTTGCCAGRCCTACACATTCTCATCACAAATAAAAGGAGTGACACCCACCAAGCTTTTTATCCGCACAAAAAGGACAAAGACATAAAGCACAAATGGACTATTTTCTTTACCATACCACCCATTCCAACACGAGTCAGACCCTTTTCCCCCAATATGTGCAAAACTGCATTGGGAAAGTCAAACTATAAACAGGTTGAAAATTAAAACTAACAAGTTAAATGAAAACTAACCTGARTCTACTGGCACATATCGGATTCTTTACGTGGTGTAGTGTCCAGCTACAGAAGTACCCAAACTGTTCACTGCTGAAGACCAGAAAGGTGCAACAAGGGAGAAATCATTCTGCACATGTTCTGTTATTCTCCCTCTTTAGCCATCTGCCACTGACCATTAYTTCAGACAGGGCACAGGACCTGATAGATTTTCAATTCAACTTAAATGTTGTACTGAGGTTTTTAACACTAAAATCTCAAATCATAAAACGTGGATTAAATGGCTTTATACCTGCCATTATAAGACTTTTACTCTAATGGTTTAGTTTCAATCACCTTCAGTTTTGCATAGGCAGCCCAAAGAAATYGAGTCAATATACCTGTATGCACATAACATGATTTATTGTCTTCTCACTGGAGACATCAAGTGTAACCTTAGGTTGATGCTTTATCGATTCAATATCTATCATGGAAAGGATATAAAATTGGTTTCCTGCTTTTAAGACCAGCAGTCCACAAACGTACAGACTTCCTTTCCAGCACCTGAACTGTGTGCTGTAGCCATTGTATGCGCAATGACAAGGATTAAGGTCAGGTAGTTTTAATTTAGAAATCAAAATCCTGATCAGAGCAACAGAAATTTATAGTTTGGGCATTTTATCCATTCAAAAATCTTAGGGGAAAAGCGGATTGAACTCAAGCCTGTTCTTCACTATTCAATTATCATTGTGATTATGGCAAAGGATGTACACCTAATGCATTTACAAAATATTTCTCATTTATCCAGTTACWTGCTTCAAAATATTTCAATGTTTGAAGAGATTCAGGCAGAGCATCTGCACATCAGGCATTTCAAAAGCAGYGAAGTCATGGCAGAGATGAATAAAATAACTTCATCAAAAGCTAAAGAAACAGCACATAGAGGAGTAAAACCTGCCTCCAAGAAGCCATAAATCCACTCACAATTCCTGTCTTCTCATCCTTCTTTATGTTTATTTGGCTAGAAGGAAGAAAAAAATTAAAACCTAATTTTTCAGGACTAGTAAGGAAAGTAGGAAACCTCGATACCAGCAGAAAAAATAGGGTAATTTATAGAGTTGAAAGAAAATGCAAACTAGGTCACTTATAGTATAAACCAAGTGAATGCTACAATGTGCAAAAAGTAGATCACAGAATTTAAAAAAATAAATAAAGCACTACTTGCCTTTTAAAGCATTGGTTTAAAAACAAGTGGGGGGAAAAAAACCAAGGCCTTGCATTGTTAAATGTTACAACTGATAAGACTTCAAAAAAGTAATCTGTGGTCATAAACAGGTGCCCACCCTTTGGYCCTGCTGTATTCTTGAATTCTTACTCCTTCTGAGGCACAGGCAGGAAATAATGCACGGAAGGAAAAACCCAAAACTACATCACAGGAAGAATAAACACAGTAGGAAAAAAAACATGTACACTCTGTGTAAATACTAAACCACACYTTTCAGTCTCTTTAATAGCATAGAACTACCAGGAAAATAAGAATGATGCTTGTACTTCTTTATCTTTTCCAGTAAAAATATATTTAGCTGCTTTACAAACATTTACTGTCAAAACATTCCCTGAAATTAAAATGATAAATTAAGTGTAACAAAACAAGTAATTCAAGTAACTATAAAATTCAGCAAAAAGGAAAAACCATAAAGCCTGAAATACTTCAAACTTTCAAGTCCTCATTAATTCCCAATTTGCATGCCTGGAGTAGGCTGTTYATTGCAACTACACAGCCTGTACTGAGGACTTGGGGTCTGGTGTGACTGCACTGTCCAGAAAATTATTCTCTTCTCAATTTACAATTAGAAGAACAAAATACATCAATTCTGAAAAGATCTCATCTAATAAGATGCTGAATTCCCAGTGACTCCTAAATAAACTGAAAAGAGAATTCAGCTTTCTTTACAAAGGAGACCTGAGAGGTCACGTAAGGTCACAGCTTCATTTCCTGACAGAAGCAAGAGGTAAAATTCTGGAAATCCTGGTTTCCAGTCCTATACTCAGCTTTTACAGAAGCTTATCTCAGTTTAGATTTTAAACATAGGCAAATACATTTATCACATGGAAGAACAAAAAAGCAARTTCAGTGTTCAGACAACCTGTATTGAGCTGATAACAAATAAATCAATTTTGAGGTTTTTAGCTCCTTTATCAATAGCACTTTTACAGATCGAGAATTTTCTAACAAGAAGCTTTGACTGCTGACTATACAATTTCAACCTTTTTTTCTTTTTTTTTAAGTGTGTGCCAGAYTATGCTTACTGCTATAAAGACAGCACAAATTCACTTCCTCTGRATTTACACTGCTATAGCTAAAATCCGTTTCTAAAGCCAATAAAACAGGTTTAATGAAAAATAAAATTTAAAAGTCACAATAAAAACAAATGATTTTCCCATAAAAATGTGGTGATACATGTCAGAGTACTACAGCTGAGACTACAGACAGAAGTATTATTCTGAAATCAGAGGGACTAACTAGAATGAGATTCTCTTAAAGGCAAGCGAGGATATCGGGAATTCATCCCCGCTGTGAAGATTGAGATCTCAAAGTTACTTTTTACTGGAAACTTCTTTTTCTCATCCCAGATCACTGATGACAGGTCTTGCTGCCAGAGCCTTCAGCCCCCTGTTCAGTCTTCCCTGCAAACTCCCCAAATGCAAATTGGGACATCCTCAAACATTAACATAACACACCAGCAGCTCTGCTCTTCCTCAGCAAAAACCTTCTACAGAGCTTAGTGTGCTTTCCTGGCCGTTGTACTCTTTCAAGAATTCCCAGCTCTTCTAGGAGTCAGATTTCTGATATAATTCATTCCATCGTCCCAACATGAAATAAAAACACATCTTCATTTCCATCCACACTGAGACCAATTCAGATTTATTAAGGCTTCCTTGATATTCAGTCATGTCTTATAAGCACTAAATCATCGTGAAAGCTCCATAAGCAAGAGGCTGCAATCCTTAAAAAAAAAAAACAAAACCCAATCAAACAAGAAGCCCTCTGAGAAGAATACATCTCCCACACAGCACAGAGCTTTCTAGAGTTGCCCAGGATGAGCACTGTGCATCTAYTGCTCCTTTTTCCCTCCCTGGGTGATCAATCACATCCAGCAACAAGAAGAAATGGAAACACGTTCTGATCTCAGGGCTTTTGGGATGGTTTGAAAACCTGCAGAGCATTCCTCTCATGCAAAAACAAAACAGTAACAATGACAATGAGCTCCAGCTTTGAGGATCCTCACTCTAAGTACTGSCTTTACTTGTCCTTGGACTCTTTCCATGCTATCATGATATAAATGCTTCCTAACCAGCAAGAGACAAGGGCTATAATTACATTTAAAGGCAAAACACAGGCATGGATGTGTTTTTGTTCACTATTCAACAGCACGCTAAGAAATCAAGTTCTGGAATGTTTTCTTTGGTTCTCTCAGGAAATGTGCCATACATCATAATTTCTACTTTCCACRGCAAAGTTTTTAATAAACAATTTTGCAATTTTGTTTATAAAGAATATATGAAATGGAACAGCAAAGTGTTTATTTTCTTACAGTGAAACTGTCACCGATGCAACCTGTGAGATGTTTGTATTTGTAGAGTTTTATTGCACAAATTAATTGGAGTTTGAAAAAGCAAAAAAGCACAGCAACAGAGRAGTGTGTTTGTGTTCTCAAAACTTGGGAGCAGTCAGTAGAGAGCTATACCTGTCAATCCCGTGACATTTGGGGATCTTTAAGCCRTGTAAACCAGGCTGAACTTGTCATGGGCAAAGCCAATCGCCTACTCCATGTCACACATCCCTAAGCCTACTTATCTGAGGCTGAATAACTTGGCATAGCCCATGTGCCTGCTCCTGGCCCCATTTCCCTGGCAGTGGAGCACGAGCAGTTTCCTGGGGGCTTTACTTATCTCTGCTGCAGTAAGAATACTTGGAGGGAAGCACTGCATTCAGTGACAGAGGACATCCACAGACACCAATTCCAGCCTACACAACGCTCACTTTTGTAGAACTTCAGATGCTCCAACGACCTTTTGATAAATCAGCAACACAAGGGCATTACTATTGCAGAGTACTTACTACAATACTTACTCCCCTCCAGAGTAAAAATCTGTATTTAAGCTTCCCCGAGAGATGGCTCAAAGTATTGGATACATTTTCTGGAGGTTTTGTATTTAAGAGTTCAATCCTTTCAAACCTTCACTGCAAGGGAGCAGAATTAGTTCCTGCAGTAACTCAGAACTCAGAAGCTTTTTAAAGGATGTTTTCATCACACCAGAATCAGTCCCAAGTGCTCAAAAGCCTTCTAAGCGTGACACTTTTTGAAAATTGCTAATAGATTTTGTGCTTTATGGTATAATTAACACAGGATGTAAAATTGCTAAAGTATCAGAATGAGAGAGTCAGATATATTTTAAGTACTTCAGGAGGCAGCCCAGCAAAGCTGTTGATCCATCAAAAGATCAAACTGATGCTGAGAGCATCCTCCAGTTTACACAATTGTTAATCGAAGGCAGGAGCCATACAACAAACGCCATCCAGATAGTGGGTAATGACTCTGATGTGSAGAGAAAGGGCATTGAGACATCTGCACTAGATAAAAGTGAAMGCTTTCAGCAAATGTGCCTAGAAAAGAAAAAAAGGAAATTTGATACTTTGCAGCCTCAGTTCCAACCTGATCTACCATAACTAAACTCGGCTGAACACAGGACATTTTAGCAAACAAAACCTTTTGTCTTTGCTTCTTTTTCTTCACAATGGAATAACAAGAAGAAAGCCATTCAAAKAGATTCTGGAGTTTAATAAATGGCAAAAAGAGGGGGTTGGTCAAATTTTAATCTGTCTGACCATGCAAACTGTATTGAATCTGATAATGTTCATGAGAGGTCTACTAAGGGACTTGCATCCTGTATGAATTATACCCAAGGCTCTTAAATTCATTTGAATGCATTAATTCCTAACCTAAATCACAGAAAAGTAATATACTGTTATTGTATTTTCCAATGTATACTCTAGCACAATGCACAAACAGAAGAGTAGTTCATTTATATCATGTAGATTCATTAAAAATGAAATCACCTCCTAAGTCTGTGTGTGCTGATTTTTGGGTCGCAAACATTCATATTTCCCATGTGTAAGAGAGGAATAATTTTATACTTAGGTGTATTCAAGGCTTTGAACTTGATATACATGTAATATTAGAGAAGGAAAATAAAAGTATAATGAAAGATTCTCTATTTCATGTGTTAGAAAACAATATGTTTTCCTCATTAAACCCTCAGATATAAATTCTATAAACCATGAAATTACCTTTGAGCCCCTACTGAAATAACCAGTTCACAAATAAATGATCCATGCAGGMAAAAAAGCAAAGATTAAAATAATAAGAGAAAGTTATATTTTTATATCTGTGGTAAAAAAAATTTACAAAAAAAAAATCACCAAATTACTACTGAATAACAGACTTGTAGAGCAGAGATTCTGCTTGAACAGGTAATCCTGAACGATTTAATTCAGACATATTCTGAGACAGGCATTAGTCATTTGATCCRARATTATGAGGAATTAACTCTCACACRAAACAGACTAACTGGTCAAGGGAAATGTTTGCCCAGCCTTTGTTCCATCCAAATTCCACCAAGCACCGTGTTTTCCATCCTGTTACCAAACCAGTTCCAAATTAATGTTGCCTTTTGAGTCAACCTTTCATTCTCCTTGAGCAGCCTCCCCAGCTGTCTATTTCAGCAGAAGTTTTTGCTTTGGAGAGAAAAAAGTTAAGACAACAGGTACAAGGTTGACTTCTCTGAAAACTGTCAGGGCAATTTTTCAAAAGGTACCAAGCTCAGAAGAACTTCATGCCATTGAAATCAATCCCACYAAAGGAAAGGCAGATTTGGTTAACTGGGAGACAGCTGTCAGGATTTGGGGGCCTCCATCACAGGTCACTACCAAAGGCAAAATCATTTGCTTTTCCCTCAAAACCACTAATACTTCCATGGTGTCACTTCAYAGGAATTATTCTCCATTTCTATCACAGTTCTCACCAGTCCCACTCCAGTTTTCCCAGTCTCACTCCATAGCAAGGTCTGGATTTTCCTCACAAGTCTCTCACATCAACAAAGCAGCCAAATGCTGGTGATTTTTTTTGCATCTTTTCACAACTTTGGGCACTTTGTGGCAGTCAGGTTCAGTTTTGTCAGGCTCCATGGACTTCCAGGTGTGCAGGACCAGCACACCCTGCCCAGCACAGGCTCCTTCCCAATGCAGACACATCTTGCTGTCAAACCCCAAGGGATGGAGAGAAGTCAGAAGGTTTTACTTAACCTACAGAAAATGGAGATTARCCCATCATTTATTCTATATGCTCTACCACAGTTAAATTGGTGTCTAGTGGTTTTCTTTTTTCCTTTTACTGCATCTTTCAAAGCATTTTACCAGGGCCATTTGCAAAAGCAGATTAATTTTAGAGATATGGAAACTCGTGGAACAGAAAAATGAAATTACTGCATTAAATTAATTTGGTTTTCAAGGGACAAAGTGCAGGCTCTCTGAGGGCACAAACGTAAACAAGAACCCATGCCCTAAATATCTTTGAATCTAAATTTTAAAAAAAAAAATATTAAAAAAGACAGGCAAAAGATAAGAAAATGTTTAGATTGTGAATATATGAACCAAGAAAGCTCTTTGCAATATGAAACTGAACGGGGGAAGGGAACTGATGGACAAACATGGCAAGAGAAGGAGTTGAGGATGCAAAGGTTGGACAAAATCCTGAAAACAACCAGAGAAAGGCTGATGTCATTGTCATCAGCGACAGAGCTGGTTCTGCTTCTTGCTTCCTGCTGTGCCAGCTTCAGCCTCTGGCTGACCCCTCCATTCAGCTACTTTCCCCCAAAAACAAGTGCTTGGGAAAGGCCACACTGCAGGTCCCTGGGGAGCCCCTCGTGCGCAGCTTTGAGTCCACGGAGCATTATAGAAGAGAAGTCATTATGCCTCACTCAATTAAAACAAGGGGCTGCAAGCATAATTGCCTCTATTTTTTAGAGCTGCAGGGTATCATCCACTCAAAACAATGGTGATTCTTCAGGTAATCGAGTGGCAAAGCTTATAAGTCAAGCCCAGCACTATTTACCTCCCGTGCAATAAGAGCTAACAATTCTAGGAGTAAGACTAGATCAGCAATCTGTTTGGAAGGTTTAAAAAAAAAAATAAATTAATTAATTAATTAATTAAAAAAATAGGGAATTGTGCACTGAAAAATACATCAGACTGCACCCACAATTCCATACCATTCAGAATTCAAAGTCTAACCCCTGTATTCACTGTGTACTCAGCCTATGGCCATTCCCTTGCAGTGCAGTAGCAAACACAAATCACATGTTTTGGACCTAAAACATCAGAAGTCGAGAAGCTTCCAATTCTTTATTTAACTTGGAAGACTTTGATAGAAAGGCAAACTAGTACTGCCGAAAATTTACTCAATAAAAATAACAGACTCCTTTTCTTTTCAGCAATACTGGGTGTTCAGATTCCCAGTATTAGAAGGACAGGAAATTTTAAGACTGAATTCTAAAATCTTTAAAAACAAGTGCTTATATTCTGAATATAGTGGCTGGTGTTGTTCGATGTGCCTTTTGTACTTTGCACAGACATTTTCAATAAAACCAGCTGAAAGCCAGTTCCAGTCATAGTCAGGAATTTAAGTTAGCACATATTAGCAGCCCGCAGTGGGCAAATGTTCAAACGCATTACGGTTTTAATATAATTATAATTGTTGAACATGTTCAACCAATTAACCACAAATATTCTGTTTATCTGAGATGCTGCCAAAAATTGTGAGCTGCAGTCAAAATAACATGATACTGTCGTCCTTCTGCAAAGAATAGCACTAAATCAAAGGCAAAAACATATGGAAAAAGCCAAACCAAATATCTTATCTGATATTTTATAAATCATCAAATACCATATTTTWAAAATTTTACTCATACAGATAGAAACTGCCACATATATTTATTTGATAAATTCACATTTTAAAAGTTCATGTCACCTATTAAAACAAAGGGCTTCAGAATAACTTGCAGCGCATGTTTCTTTTTTGTCCAGCCCCCAGACATCAAAATTCCACAAAGCACAAACAAAATGCAGATAACTGAGAAACACCAGTTAAAAGCTGATGTGCCCTTAGGGTTAAGAACAAAATCATTTGATTGTCTGCTTTTCTGTATCAACTGCTGAAGTACGAAACTATTTTAAACAACCAGATGAGTCCATCTTATAAGGAAAAAAAGAATTAAAACACTACAATTTGTCTTTAAGAAAGAATTATTAAAAACCCCGGCTGTACAACTCCTGTTTAGACAATCTGTAATGCTGCAAAAGCACTTTTTTTCAGTGGTGTCCCCTAAATAATTAAGCTGTTCCTTTTACCATACTTCCTATATTACAGAAGTCATTTTCCTACAATAAATCAATAACTCATTCCTTATGTCAGTCATTTTTCTCCATTTAACTGAACGGACTAAAGACCAACACTGAAAGTTAGATTACCTTTGAATTATGTGCGTGATTTAAAATTCAAAGTGCTACACTAAGGAGCCTTTTAGAGTGACCACTCTACAGCCTCTTCATCCTGACAAACCCTCGCAGAGCTGCCCACGGCTTTGAGCAGAACAGCAGCTCAGAAAGAGTTAAAAATGTGAGCATGGACAGGAAACAGCACAGAGCAGAGCCAACACTTTCCTTTATTTACAAAATTAAAAAGCAAAGTAATGGGTGAGAATTCCAACAACATCCCCAGCACCCCCATTCCTTCAGATTAAGCCATATTTGCATCCGATAGCGAAATTTATTCCAGTGACCTTCTTTTGCAGGAATCATCAATTAAAGATTTAGCCTCACCAGTAAAATATTTGAAAACTCTGTTTATTTCTTAAATAATCCAAGGAAAACTAAGAATGAAGAACATTAAATACTAATATATCTATTTCTTCACATTTTAATGAGCATATAATAGAATATCTCAACATCAGCATGTAGTTTAGTCACAGGTTAAGGGAAACACTGGTATGTTTYACATTAATTTATAGCATAAAATGTGCTCTTATTAGAAACAAATCACTGACAAGAGAATAACTGATATAGACAAGAAAAAAGATAATACATTGAAAATGCCCTACAAAAACTGTTCATACTTTCTGCAATTTGTAAAAAAAAAAATTGATAACATTAAGCAAAACAAATTTCCAGAGGCAATCTTCAAACAGCGCAAGCCTGGGAAGCCTGCATCAATTAATTAACTGTCCTGTCTCAAAAGAATAAAACAATTTAATCCATCCTTCTGTATTAAAGGTATGGATTCGTTCACAGTGCTCTGTCATCTATTAGCTGTTTATGAATCTAAAGCACAAGTTGTTGTGACATTTGTATTCTCCAAAACCTGTAATTATCATTTCACTACCTCAGCTAAACTTAATTTTAAGATTTTTCTTAAAAAAACTTTATAGGCTGGTTTCCCACCTCTGATGTTTGACATCAGTGACTAACACAGCTGGACAGCCCCTCTGGTCATGGATTGCCTAGAGCAATCAAAGAGGAAAATTTTTGGTTCAAAAAACCTCTTTTAAAATATTTTTTTAACTTTTATTTTTATTGAGCTTCATTTTAGTGTTAATTTGGTGATCCCACTCCATCCCCCAAAATTAGCAATTTAGAGAAGCACTTTGTGCCAAGCTCTCTGATCTGGGGATATGTACAAAATCAGGATTATTATTATTTTTTCATGTAGCACACCCTTACAATCAATCACTGATTTTTTTTTTTAAGGTTACATAACTGCAAAAACTGCAAAAAGGTACTTTTTWAAAAAGCAGAAATTCTCATCTCTCAGCCTTAGCATCATCCCACCAGACTCTGAACCTCAGCATTACCTGAAGCAATTAGAAGGAACCAAAGCAGTGTTAGGTAATGCTTTATCTTCAGCATTCTGGAAGCTCAGCAAGASTTCCCCTCAAAGCTGCTCTCCACTCCATTTCAGCTCAGCACCCCGGATCTGTTCTTCACCAGCTGCTGATGTTCCTTGTATTAAACTGAGAATTTGTGAGAAAAGCAAAACTTCCTGCTGTGTGTCAGCTTTGCATGAGAGCACTCGATCCTAAGTCGTGATACTCTTCGGTTCTATTTCTGTAAATATTTTTTATTTCAGGTAAATGTGTGTGGGGGGGGGGGGGGGGGGGTTGTCGATAAATTAAGCACTAATTATAATTATTACAACTAATACTTATTTAAAAGCAAAATTAATGCATTGTGAAGTTTTGCTTTCATACAATTTTTCACAGCAATGTTTTAGTGAAGAGRCACAAATTAATTTCTGATTTTCATTAGGCAACTGCTTAACTTTTATTATTTTACTTAAAGAAGTAAAAAGGAAAACAGCACGACAAGTGAGAAYGAATCAGTTTTGTTATAGATCTAATTTTGATAGGGAAATCCTTRACACAAAACCCATGTTCTGGTATCTTAAATCRACCAAATTATGAAAAACTMMRATTAAACAAAAATTTAACCATTATTGGCTGAATTATAAACAAGTTATAGGGTCCATTCTCTATACAGCAGGACTGTAATTCTTCTGCATGTAGAGATTTGATGAGATCAAAATATTATTTAGCTTCAAATCAAAAGATCTGTTATTTTAGTAAAGTCTAACAATACTCGAAAGTAAAATTCCTCATCTGGGGCTGTAATATTTGCTGAAAAAAACCTACTTCAAAACATTAATCAAATTTTTCGCCTACTGGGCAGCCATATGGTAAAGCAGCATGTGAATCTCACAAACTTGCTGATCTTCTGTAACTGGGTGCTATTAATTACGCTTGCTGCATCCATCTCTTAGATTTTCGCTTTGTGAAAAAAAAAAAAAAAGGTATTTATTGCAACAGCTTTTACAAAACAAGGGAATGAAAATCACAATTGATTAATGAGCTGAATGGAAATATTTCCGTTAGCAGGTTTTTAAAATGAGTAAGGATTAACACCGTRGGTGAAAATGAGCCCTAATTGTGTGTCCCCCATACCACTTTTTGTTTGGCAGAGGGAAGGGGCTGCATGAGCAGGGAGAGGATGTAAATATGCATTATTSACTGCATTGGTTTTAGGTGATAATAGAGTTTAAATTAAGTAATTCAGTGCTGTAAAGGCTGAGGACTTCATGTGTTTTAKTGCTAAATTCCTTACTATGAAATTGAATTGTTACGCAACTGCAAATTGTATTTGGTTTGGATTTGGGGTTTGTTTTTGTTTCTCAAACACAACTAAGCGTTTTGCTGAAATCCAGAGAAGCAAACAATTCAGAATGATAGTATCCATTTTGGCTTTAATTCCTCAGGCCACAGTACTGAGGCTGTTTTGGGATCTCAGCCATAAATCTAGTTAATCATAAATTATAGCTAGAATATAATCCTTGACTCTACAGCCTTGTGTGCCAGGGAAACGGACTCCCAGGAATTACTGAAAGAAGATTGTAGGGGCTGGGCAGAAAAGCTAGCAAATAAGTTAAAATKGTGTTAGTTCCCACACAAAAATCCCAGCCTGGGGAGAGGAGATGTGATACCTTTARCCAGTGCACGCGCCCAGAGCAGCAGAAGTCATGGCACACCTGTGAAGATTTGCTATATCACATCTTCAAGTTAGAAAGGATGATTTTTCTCACTCTAATCTTCACATTAGTCTCCTCTACAAAACTAGCTTATTTCAACATTTGGCAGAGTATGTGAACTTCACGTGAGGTATCAAGGGCAATAATTAGAAGGAAAAGGTGACGATTGGTTTGTGAGAGGGACCAACAAAGTTATCAAAAGCCTAAAACCCAGACTCACTCCTTGTTTCCCCCCAATGCAAAAGAATGAGACAGAGTGAAAACACAAAACAGCTCTAACCCAAAATATTGTGTGAGTCATCTCCTCAGACATGAGAAAAAAAACAATATAATACCAAGAATATTCAAATATTTTTAATAAATTATTATTACAATGAGTGCTATCCCCTCAAATAACTATTACTGGCAGCTTGCTGCAGGTAGAAGGGAAAACAGTGTCTTGAATACACAACTAGGACCCACTAGAGTTATTATTTATTTAAAATGACCAACTCAAATACAGCAACTTCATGTGGAAGGAGACAAAGAAACCTTTACAATAAGACAGACTGCTGAATGATTTAAAACATTACATATTTCCCAGACTCTCAAAACACAACATTCACATATGCAAAGGAGGCACTTCTGTTCTGCCAAGTCACCTTCCTGAACCATGGTGTAAATTCCCCTGCCTCCCTAAAGTCTTTGTGCTTTTTAGCTTACAGAAATTTAAGCAGGTAATAATCAAAATGGCAAAATATCTAATTATCAGCTACTTCAAATTACATGGCCACCCACTGGATGAGATTTCATCCAGCCTAGTGTATGTATCTGTGTTCATAAAGAAAGAACAGGAGGGAAAATATCAAGTGACTTCAAGTCAGCAGCAAGGGAAGTTTTGCATTAAGAAAAAAATTTAAATAGAAAGAAACTATGTTTTTTAACAAGCTACTCTGAGCATGACTCTTGTTATACAGTAGAAACAGAAATAATGGCAGTTTCTAAGTCTGATTACTCTTTTTTTTTCCTGTGTCAGCCCAACTCCAACACAAATTATTATCTTCATAAGCAATGAACAATAAGACAATTCTTGTTGTTCGCCTTCAAGCTCCTACCTTTAGAAGGAAAAATCATTCTTAAAACGAATATGAAATGCTTAAACATTTTTAATTAGTGACCCAAAATGTGTGCCATAACTTTTCATCACCTCGTGGGTGATCTCTAAACCTCTCCTGCATACATTGACTGTCTGCTTAAAAGTTTAAAGAGCTAACAAAATGTTTTAACGAGATACAAATCTCAGAGATCATTAATCAATATGTTCAATGTTATTTGTGATAATTCATCATGACATGATATTAATGGGTTACTGTACCCTTCAGAGGTGAGATTAATGCAAATGAGCAGCCACAATTAACTTTACTGCTCCCAACTCACAGGAATGGACAGATGATTATAAATGACAACTATATGTCAATTACAATATCCAATAAAGTGAAGCTTAGAGGGCAATCTATCTACTTTTATAGTTCTTGCCTGACATAGCTGAATTTAGCTCAACCCACTGTTGTCACAGTGTAACCACTGCTTTGAAGGAGGGGTCAAAGTTTTAATTTTCTATTTCTTCGGAAGGAATTCAAATCGCGCATCTAAATGCATTGTCTGAAGGAAAGCTGCAGGAAACYGAGAACAGATGTTGCTTTCTTCATCAGCTGAAGGAAATGGTATCCCTTCTCAAATTGCAACAGCAAGGCCACAAAGAAAATAATCTGCCCTGCTGCRTAATATATTTATTTAATTAAAAAAAAATAGGGCCAACATATCGATGCAGAGATGAGAAGGAATTTACATTTGGTGATTGCTTTGTCACACACAGGATTTCAAGTCCACTCAGGATGGAGATGCTGAGCACAGACAGGTACTGGGTGATCACCTCCTGAGCACCAAGGCTCCTGCACCAAACAGATAAGGATTCACAGGAAAATACCCAGATTTCTAATGGCAACAAAAGAGCTAGAAAGAAAAACTTTGGGTGTTCRTAAAGCAGACAGCTGGCCAGATTGAGGACATTCTGTAAACGTGACTGATACAAAATCATATGATACTTCAGTAAATGATATATTTACAAAAAATCGGGAAAACATCTTGGATAACATGCTCAGATTTTGGCTTTCTGCCCTCCACCAGAAAAAAAAAAAAAAAGCTCCAGTGATGATAAGAAGATAAAAATTAGTCAAAACATTGTGGGAAGCCACAGAGAGAAACACCATAACACAGATATTTCCTGTAATTTCAGAAATTTCTCTTTGTAGAATATTTTCTATGTCTTATGGCCAATCACAGTGCAYKGGGACAGCTCCTGCACAGGGTCAGRGATGTCCCCTGTGGTTAAGGATRGGCCCCAGGGCAGGAACAAATGCTACAGCTTCATTCTRCATTTACTCACTGAGTTACTCAGTGCAACAGCTGAACCCACAACTTGAGCTCTTCAACACATCCATACCCTTCAGACAATGCTCAGTTTCTACAAATCAAACACATGGGATTTCCAGAAAAAATTACACCTGCAGGGTGTTTGGGGATAAATCAGGAGTCCTTCAGAAACAGTGGAACAACCAATGACAGTTGTGCAAAGTACCCCCTGACCACCCAATTTTCCTTGRGAAAAATAACTCAAAGGATGATTCCTGCTTTCGATTTCACTTCCTCAACATAAAGCACTTGAAATTTATTTTAGCTATAGTTAAAAATATTGAAAAGTTGTCCAATTTTTTTTTTTAATAATCTCCCCTTTCCTTATATATTTCCTTATATATTCCAGAAAATCAGGGTCAATTTTGTGGCTTCTGCTTCACTGTGAGCAGCACCCAATTCTACAAGGCAAGCTGTACACGGACATGGCAGTGAAATCAGGGAATGAGGGAGTGCAGGGACAGGGTCTGGAAACACCTCAGCAGGGGCATCAGCAGCTCCTCTTGAAAAATATTTTTAAAAAGCCACTGGGGACTTTGGCTATGCAATATTTTAATCACTTTTTAACCAGTTATATTAGCATAACACTAAATTTTTATCATTCAAGTCATAAGACCATGTAAGTATGTTTATACCTTGATACTTTGCTGGAGGACAGGRAAGTTCCTGATTTTCTTTAAAGCARTGTTTTCCAAAGGAACTCTCTCCTCCACCTCATTTTGTTTAATCTAATCATCAAGAAAAATGGGTTTCTGCTGAATAAAACTGCTGACACCATTATCATCGTTCTCAACGTGGGGAAATAGGAGAAATTCTTTACTGCTTCCAATATGGATGATAATACGCATTTTTGTGACAATATTTTGTCGATTTCCTGACACAAAAGCAYRTCCWGAAAAAAACATGCTTTTGAGAAGAAACCGTTTCCATGCTGACCTCTAAAAAACTGAAGTCTGCAACTACCCCTTAAAATAATTTGGTGATAGATAATTAGCATTAGAGCTAATATTTTAACTAAAAGCASTATGCCCTATACATCCTCAGCAATCCCAGATCCACCAGCAGAAACAAGGTTTATTCCAYAAAAATAACACGCTACACTTCCAGYACTGAAAAATGCCAAATAAATTCATAATTTAATCTATGTTTGTGTAAGAGGAGGATTTCCTTTCAGATTTTTTTTTTTAATTTTTAGGCTTTTTTCCTTGTTTTTAACTAATTAATCAACAAATTCGAGTTAGCTAAATAAAACCTCTTCCAACGCCTCCTATTTAATTGCAGTTTGGCACCAACAAATATATATCAAAATTATAGTATCTCCCTTGACAGGAAGCTCCTTGCTTCCACACACAGTTATGGCTCTCTGCAGAGTAACCAAGAACTGCTGACAACCTTGAACACTGCTACAACAATATTACTATACTTGGCAGAGAAGTACCCTTGCGGCAAGAGAAAAGCTGTAATTTTGACTGTCACTTCACATTACACTAGATATTATTTCACTGTATACACACACACACACTCACAAAACTCTTAATAGACTACAGTTTTGTCACTRCCCAGCTCCTCTATTATAAATGACAATATAATACTGTTGACCTACTGGTAGGATCGCTAATAAAGCCAACATTTAACATCACTGAAAATTTTCTTTTAAAATATAGCCGTCATAAATTGGCTTGTCCTGGTCGTCTCRAGCTACTTAAGTAGCTCAAATTTATTTCATCTATTTTATTATTCATTTCAAAAGAAAGGAAATGTTTTAAAACAAAGGGGAATTATAATTCATTTGGATTTTGATAGCATGTTCTTAAATATTTGAGTAMTTGCTGGTATTGTAAGCTTTAATACCTTCATCCACGAGCTACTTTGGTAAGAAAAGGTTTGCACACTCAGAAAGACCCCAACAAAATCATCTTTTTAGATTTCCAATAATAAC
Organism: Malurus melanocephalus; assembly: GCF_030028575.1. Lineage (NCBI taxonomy): Eukaryota > Metazoa > Chordata > Aves > Passeriformes > Maluridae > Malurus > Malurus melanocephalus. The sequence continues at coordinate 371,079 of NW_026623510.1, forward strand.
ATGAGTAGAAAGGTAACAATAAGTGATAAATTTACAGGGAGTCAGAAGAAGAGCTGAATTACTGACTTCCTCTCTGGAGCCATTTCTGTAACTACAAAAATGAGTATGGAAACACTTCATTGAAAAGTAAATTTTGAGGACGTAAGTAGAGAGGACAAAGCCCCTACTTTTAAATGTACAGTGGTACAAAATGTTCTGCTTTGAAAATTACAATCTTCATTGCCCAATGAAAGGGATATTTCATTCTTTTAAACCAGATCCAATATTAAAATAGTTTACAGCACAGTTTACCTCCTCATTTTTTATTTTGTATGCTGCATAAGTTCAATACACAGCCTGCTCACTGATTTCCAAACATTTTTGCATGAACACATTCAGAATTTGCACAGCCCCACCGTACACCAAAAAAAAAAAAAAATAATCTCAGTGAAATACAGCCATGATCAATTTTTACAGGCAAATGTAACTGGTAGAAATCAAGTTTTGCAACAGTTTCATGTCAATTCACTATACTGCAAGCAACTCCTGTGTTTTGGCTAAAAGTAAAACAAGACTTAATTAAGCAAACTGAGTTTAAATAGACCCAAAAAGTGCCTGGAAATGGTCATTGTTAAAAAGCACCGTTCTTTCTCAACAGATTTCGCTGTAGTTCAGGCAACACTTTGCTGCTACCTTTGTGTTATTGATATAGTGTTTCAAATGCATTTAGAAAGACACCATCTCACTCGTGCTGTTTAGATAAGGAAGCATCACTGAACCTCTTTGCCCTTCTCCAATAAAATGTATCAAAAATTTCAGCACTGTCTGCTGACCGCACCACATTTAACAAGATTCACAAATGAACCCAGAGTAAGTTTCCCACTGTGACACATTAATAATAAGTTCCTTATCCCATCTATCCCAAGCCATGAATATGTAATGTTATAAAATGAGTCCTTTTCACACAACAGAACCTCAGACGTGAATAAATAAAAACTATCCATCACAAGCCTGTGAAAAATTAATGAGAGTTCTGAGACATAAGGAAAAATTGGTTACTGAGATGATAAGGTCCAGTATGTAAAAACCATGTTCTCACCAGCTGTAAATTTTATTTTAAAACTTTGCAAAAAGAGTTTAAATAAAAAAGAAGAATCTTTCTAGAGCATATTTACCATAAGAAACAGAGAAGGGGAAAATGCTTTAATGGTGGGACATATATCTAAGTAACCCAGACAGCCTTTGGAAACGGGAAGGGGATCAAACACTGCCCTAACAGGGAGTTACAGCTCCAGTTACAGCCAAGTTGTAACCTTATATATTTAGAACCACAATTCCTGTTCTATTTCTTTTCCCTGCAGAATGGAAATTCCTGATGAAACAAGGCATTATATCTCCCTAAACTTCATTTACTCAGATAAATGAAGAACGCGTAGAAATAAATTATTTTCATCCATGTGAGCATCTCTTTACTGTGCCAGTGAAGGCTTTAATCTCTCAATATGGAGTAATMAGGTTTGCAACATGAAGAGAAATAAGAAAAAAGACACATTTTTCAAAAGAGCCAAGCTGCCACTATGTTTATTAATACATTTTCCCAATCTTGCCCCAAAGACCACGTTGATGTTTGAGGAGCACAAGTGCAAGGTCTATTCCAATCACATCACCAAGCAATAAATGCTGGCTCTTTGTCCTCAGGTGGGGGAACAAGCAGAGAAAGAGCAAGAGGTACTACTCAAGTCCTTGAAASACTCTCCTCGACACAGACAGCATTTTGTAAAACTTTTCTACCAATGGACTTGAGAGATTGTATGATCTCCAGCCCATTTAGTGGAATTTTAGCCATTTTTATGCCTCACAGCTAAAATGAAAATGATGCCTTGTGATACCAAACTAGGTCACCTATTTTTCTCCAAAATCTCCCCATTAATTAAGTTTTTTCAATCCCACCATTTTCATTCCCACACCAAGAATCTATGGGCTCCTTCAGGTTTGGTGTCCAAAACAGTTTATAATTTCTTCTCTGTTTCTTAATTTTGGCAAATGCAAAAGCATTTAACTCCTCTCCGTTTATTTCAGTGACCACTCTGTGTGAACACATCCCATAGTACACTGAACACACATGAACACACATGAACACACATGACAAACATGGGGTTTCTCCTTTCCTGGGTGGTGCACGTGTGTGAAGTGATGAGCTCGGAGAGCGCGTTATTGACCCTCTCCTTGCTGAACAGGACAGGAAACCATAATGAAAAAGGACAGAGGCAGAGCCCCTTTCTGTCCCCAGAGTACAGATCAGATTTCTCTATCAAGGAGTGGCTTCACTACATCAAAACCTGGTCAAGCAGGATGTTTAATTCTTRGCTTCTTGAAAGCAATGATGTCAGAAAGGATGGCCTCCAGAGTGCTGTCAGGGKTGTCCATCTGCAAAATAAATTACCTTCTCAAGTCTGCACTGGCAGTGATTGAGTGACTGTGAAGAATTATTTATTAATCTTAAAATGCCAGTGGATACAGTTAAGGAACTATTTTTYCTACAAAAATATCATGGTCACAAAGAAGAAAGGGATCCCCTTAGACTGTGGGGTTTTTTGAGAGAGGARCAGTTCCCCTCTGCAAGGTTCTACAAAAGCTCAATCCCTGTCCACAATTCCTGTCTTCCAGAGTAATAGCCTGACTTCCTTTTGGTGCCTCTTGGTCACCTTTGTCATGAGCCTTCGGCTTTTCTCCCTTTAATGTTATAAATACAGTAATACTCTTCAGAGAGGAAGTGGGGGTAGTAATAATTTATAAATAAATAAATAAATAAAAAACCTAAAAACCAAAACCATAGCACAGTCCCATTACCATAAAGATTTTCTTACCATGATTAAAAAAAAAAAAACCTACAATCAAATCATTTCACACAATTAGCCACTCCTCTGTTTTACAATATCTGACATTTAAATCCTTCAGTTTGCATTAGACTTAAAGATTCTCCCATATTTTCAATAAATTTTCTCAACAAAGTTTTTCCCTCCCCTTTTTTACTCACGCAATTTCACAGTCTCCCAAAAATGTTCACCAGACTATTTATAAGACCTTGCTGCTTAAATAGGTATTAGATTTTCAAYGGGGCCAATGCAGCTGAAGATTCCTTCCTTAAATACCCTTATTGCAGCTTGACCTTTCTTGACTGGATACACATATTTTGCAGGGGAAGAGCCTTCAGGTCCATAATCAGCACAGTCATATGCCCACCATACCCACAGAGAGAAGGACAGCAAAAGCCTGCTAAATATCTTTGACATATATTATTACTACACTTTGAGGTCAACTTTACATATCAACTCCCGTGAGGAAAGGCCAACTGAGGGTTGATTAATTTTCAGACATATTTAAGTCTTACAATATGCATCGCCATATGCGAGCAAAAGACGTTGAAATAGGTTTTTTATACTGAAGAGGGAAAAAAAACCAAAACCAAGAGCACCACTGTTTGTTCTTGGGTTCTCTAAGTCACAAGGGACAGCAGCGAAGGACAACCAGGAACGATTTCAATTTGCTATTTCCGTCTGAAGAGCAGCAGCCCCTGTAATGCACTTCCTCTGCTGCTGCAGCATCAACATTCCTCTGTATTTTTATGCAATCTATATTTTCACTTGTTTGGCACTGCAGTGGTTGCAATTGGCAGTGCAAGAGATGAGTGGGCAGAGCATGAAATTAAAAGATATTCTTCCTGCATCGCGCTGACAGCGCAAAATCCCAGCCAATGGCAGCCAATCCCCAGAAYGTTTATTTTTAAACTAGGGCAATATACCATTAGTTCTCAAGTTTAATTCAATTGATTTTCAGGCAAATAACAATAAAATTAACCCCTAGGTAGGACAATCTTTGGGTGATGGATGAGAGTGCTACAGCCAACACAAGACCTCACACAATGAATTCTCTGCCATCAGAAAACTCCCCCGTGGGACACCCAGGCAGATCAGGACAGAAGTGATTCTGGGGCCAAGAGGAGTTCCCCRCTTCATCACCTCAGCAAAGGTGGATTCCACGACCTTCTGAGAAAAGCCTATATATAATTTTTGCTGAATAGGCCCCTCAGTTAACAGCAGAATCCAATTTGTAATTTAGTCTTAAATGCATACTCCACAAAAAGCTATCAGGTAAGAAAAACACCTGACATGTAGATAAAAATGCATTTTGACATACGTAAGTAAAAATAATACTATGGTATTTCTCAAATTAGCCATGTGAAGTGTGCACGYCCTGAAAAAGTTTCAGCATATAAGCATTTATTTTGGTTTTACATTTTTCTTTTGGACCAAGAAAATATTTATGAAAAGAAAACTAAATAATTAATTTTACTGGCTGCAAGCTGGGATTCTTTCCTGGTTAAACTATATGCAGTGAAATGGCATTTAAATTATACGAGAGAATTGATTCAAATGGCTTCCATTAGCAATTTGGCAGGCTGCTGTGAATTGCTCCTAATCAATTTTAAATAAAGCCATTCTATCTGAGAATGGAGGCATCTTCTTGTTAAACATCTCCACATTGCACAACTGAAAAACAGTGGCTAAAATACAAATTTCTTCATAATTTCTTATAACTCGTTGTGTTTAACAATGTGCCATCAGTGAAACTAATGCAGAATGAAATGACTGCCTGTGTCCTCAGAGAAATGTTCTGGGCTCCAATGGTTTCCTCTTTTCTCTTATGTTAATGAATATTTCAAAGTAATGCTGTTCTAGGCCATTTTATGGTACAAYTGTATCTTAATTTTGCTTGAGATTTCATCAAGAGTAATTAGATCCATTTGAGTTGTAGATATTCAACACAGATATAGCACAWGCATTTGAAGCAGGTGTGTTTGCATATGAGAATTTATATTAAAAAATTAAAACTGCAAAAATGTCATTAGACATTCAGAATTTTCTGCTTGATGTGTCTGGCTGTTGTTTAGAGGAGGCATCTATAATTTCAGACCTAACTTTTTTCCTGCAAAATCTTTGTACAGCACAAGAGAACAAACTGTAGTTGTGAAAATCTACCTTCTACTTAAAGTAGCTCAAAGGACACACTTTCATAATGGGCATAAGACGACAAATATGGAAATTAAACCTTTGCTATTTCCATTAATCCAGGCACATTGTTCAAATAAATCTGTAAATGGATTTATAAAAGCGTTTTATGTGAAATATCTTAATTTGGCAACAAAATCTAACTTATCATTTAAAGTTAATTCTTCAGTTCGACTTCATGTGCCTCAAAAAGACGTGAGGTTGGTTTAGAAGTTGCAAAATTTTGAGATGTGACATCAATAATACAGTTTCAGATGGTCACAGCCTGGTTTGGTTTGTCCAGGTACTGGCATATGAGTCAGAAAGGGTCTGTGTTTATCTCTTTTGGAACAGGATCTCAAAAAACCTTTTCCTGGAGGTTTCAATGATTCTGGTATTCAGAAAATCTCTTTCCTTAGTCTGATGTCTTTGCAATGTCCAGCTCTTAACAGATCATATTTGGTACTGAGTCGTTTAAAGAAAAACAGAGATGTTTGAGTCTTGGTTTGGAAAGCTTTTTCTTTATAAGAAAGAATTAACRCAGTAATGGAAGCAAAAACATTTTAATGAGACAAAACTAAGGAAATAAAACGTTATCATTTTAGGAAGCATTGTCTAAATGCGAGCTGTTTATAGTTTAAATCATCTTCCTAATAATGGAAAATCACACAATAAACTGTCAGAAACCAGAGAAAAAGCAGATTYAAACACAGACAAGGAACTCACACATTGTGGGCTGAGGAGACCTGGGGAATRAGAACATCAAGTGCCTTTTCCACACGAAGAAAGCAGTTATTTAACAGACTGWGAGTGCTACAGTAAATCAAAGATTTACTTCACAAAGCAGTAAACACAGTGAGGAGGAACCTCTTCCAAAGACCATAAAGCAAAGAGGTGTCAGTAAATAAAGCTGTCCCACACACTTCCACTGCTCACTCCAAACATTAAAGTGCAGCTTTCAAGGATCAGAAAAGTTAGCAGGAGGTATTGCACAGGATACCTTTGCTTATTTATCCTTCACCACCCCGCCTCTGACTCATGCAAAAGAAAATGTGAGAAAACAGAGCGTGGCCATGCAGATGGAGCAGMACAGGCCAACAGCTGATACAAAGCAATGTTTAATTCTGCAATTCCACTTTTCACTGCACACACAATCTGGGCAGCACAGAGATGCTGTGTACTGAGGTTTAGGAATGTGCATTCTGTGCTCATAAAGCTCAAATTCCACAGCACCTACACAAGAGAGATGGATGGATTCCCTGATAACCACAACCCCAAATGCCCTGGAAGGAAAGAGTCACCCTTCCACACCCACAGCTGGAGAGACACTTCTTTCTTTGGTGATGAAAGCAAAGACACAGAAAAAAAACTCAGTTTCTCTTGCTTTCCTTGTGATATCTATGGAAACCATTAACCTCCCCAAAAAAGCAAAAAAATGCTTTCTGATGTGAGAAACTCCGTACCAAATTTTGTATTGCAAAAGATTTTTGTGGTATGTTAATGACTTCAAAATAGAGATCTATTAATATCTCTATTATTAATAAAACCTACAGAGGAAGCAATTAACACAACCTTAACGCTAAACARTTTTTGAACTCAGCACATTTAGACTAGACTACTTATCACAAAATTACTSTTCTTATTTCTGCTGGTTGCTAAACAAAGTAATACAGTAATACTTACCACAACAGTATTATGCAATGATCCAGTTTTAATGCACACCAGCATTCAAGAAATTAGATATAGCGAAAATCTCTCATGACTACTTAAATTTTAATCACTTTTTTATTGTTATACTGCAGGAGTCAAGAGTAGAGTAAACAACGTTCTTAACCCCACTGGGCCTTAAGCAGGTTTTCCTTACAGAAATGTGAAGATGTTGGCAATTTGTACAGTTCAGAGATGCTAAAAAAGTCTGCCGTCATCCAATACCCCCTTGTATCATTAAAACATTCTTATACAGCTAATTCAAAGACAGTTCAGATACCTTAAATCCATCAACAGCACTGGGAAAAAAAAAGTAAACTATCAAAGCAACATTTCAACAAGTCTTTAAAATAACTTGTTAGAAAAATGCTTTGTTTGGAGATTTTTCACAAACTTGTACAAGACAGGAAAAAAAAAGCATTAAAAAATTCCATTGCCTGAGCTTGCTGAAGTAATCTAGGATTTCTATTGAGAAGGAGTGCTATTGAAATAAACAGTACTGTTTGGCTGGCTGAGTAAGGCAGCCAGTAAATTAAATCTTCCATGTCTTATTCAAATATATATTTTTTTTTTTAATGAACAGGTTTGTATCTATCTCCAGAAATAAAATCCAGATTGCTCAAAATCACAGGTTTTCTACCCTAGTCATAAGCCTGTGTTTGACCAGTGTCCTCCTCGACACACAGGACACAGAGATGGGCATTGAACCCATCGATGTTTGCACAAACTGCAGAGTGAAGCTGTGGGTGCAGCTGCTCCTGAACACGATTTCACTGTGCTCAAGTCACTTGGATATAACTCAGATCCAGCACTGGACCTGCTATTGTTCATGGTTTTCTACACATTGTTATACAGAAAATTGGGGGAAAAAAAATTCAGGAATATGTCAATACAACGAGAAGCTCTAAGAAGGCAGGAGTGGGTGTAATGAACACAGAGGAATGTATCCAGAGGAAGATAACCCAGCACACAGGGTCAGCCCCACATCGAGCTCCAAACCAGCAGGCATGGCCTTGGAAATATTCTCTGGGACAAATTACTGAAGGACATAGAGCTAGAACATTTCTAAAAGCCTGGAATATACTTGGTATCTTGTTAAGAAAAAAAATAAAAGCTATGTAAACTCCTTCAGTACTTCTTCACTTCATGCTGTCTCCAATTAGCAGGTTTCAGACAATTCCTCTCAGMACTTAATTTTGGTATTGCAAATCCCTCAGAAATTAGAGCATTTATCAACAATCCTTAAAGCACTCAGAACAAACCACGTAAATAAACATCATGACAAATTCTGGACCCTCACCACCTGTATTTTTCTATCCWGACCTCTCCTATTACAATACATTCATCAGTTTGGAAAGCAAAGAAAAAGGTACAAAGGTAAGATCTTTTCTGTCCTCAAAGTGTCTGATAAATATAAATATCAGCCTTACATCTATGACTCATGACATCTTATGACATTTTAAAAWATATTTAATAGCTTTAAAAAACCCCTCTAAATGGTTCTAGTCATTTACTGTAAATGTCCACTGTAGGTCACATGCTCATCAGATGGAGTACATTTAGCATGCATTTATGGGCTTGCTGTTGCTTTTCAAAACAAAAAGATATAAATCTTAATACTCTCAGTTCTAATGTATGGATACAAGCCATTAATCACTCAGACAAACATATGTGGGCTGCAGCCCTGTATATGCTTTAAGAATAGAAAACAGATGAACACAGCTCACACCTTCAGGTACATCTGTACTCTCCCTAACCCTCATCATTGGAAATTTGGTACAAAACTTATAAGTTGTGCTCTCCTTTCTTTAAATCTTATAGATCATTGCAGAACACMCCCTCTAAGGGATTTGGTTTGCTGTGATTTTTGAATGAGCCAGAGCAGACTGAGTGAACATTTCACMAGGAACTGTCAAATTCTTCATGCAGATTTGAGTCTTCATTTTCCTTTTTTATGTAACATTACAAACAGAAAAGAACATTTAAAAGAATATTGCATAAGCATCAGTCTTATCCCAATTCTGTTTCTACTAAAATCACTGCCAAGCTCCCATTGATTTCAGCATCACAAAAGAGCCATTCCATAAAGTACCATTTCATATATTAYGAGTTTGGATTTCTCCTCTGATTCTGCTACTAGAAATATTTCTATTCTAACAGAACTCAACARACAGGTTTAATTTGACATATTTACATATTATTAAAAGAAACTCCCCTGAATCCTTCACATTCATTTTTTTCAGACAAGAGTATTACATAACAGTCTGCTAAAAGAATGATTAATGCACATCTCAAATTCCGATTTCAGTAGTGGAAAATAATAAGAATATTTGATGCAGTTTAAGGAGTAGTTGAAAAAAAAAGTTGGTAAGCAGTCAAACAGAATTATCTGATAAGAAAATAAAATTAAATTGCAACCATTATCTTGTTAACATAAATAAAAGAAGATTCAAAAAATCATTGCTAATATTGGCAGGTGTCCTTTGTGCCAGGACAGCTTGCAATGCATCATCTCAGTGACAGCATGCACCACAGAAAGTCTGCTCCCTGAATGGATTTGAGGTTAGGCAAAAAACCTTAAATCCTGTTTATGATTCTGGAAATAAGATAAACAACAGAAACCAAAACCAATCTGAYTGTGTGAGAAAGGGATGGGCAGATGTCAAACTTTCTTCTGCTCTTAATGAAAGGACAGAGAATCAATAGAAAGAAAAACACATCTTCAAATAGCACATACAAATTTTCTTTATACATGGACAAATTGAAAGTATTTCCATTCCTGATTTCCAGAGCTACCAAGTAACCARTCAYAGAAACAGGASAGTTTGGGACCTTAAWGCTCATCWCATTCAAGCTGACATTAAAGGAGGGAATTTTGTYTCCTTTGTGGAGCAACTCCCTGCAATGCAAGGTCATTTTGCCTTGAAGGCCAGATTTGAATCTGCAATGTAACATATATTGTCAGGTATCTTATGTTTTGCTGTTATCGATAGTGTGCCTTTCCTATTCAGGCAAAAGAGATGCTGAATTGAGAGGGGGCTGGGGGGAGAAATACCTATACCACAAAAAAAAAAAAATTAAAAAAAAAGGCATTCGGAGATAATAAAAACATTTTAAAGTACATTGTGAACAAGCATTATGATTTTTAAACTTGATCTATAGCTACAACTTTGAAACAAATTATGAAATTAAGGTTTCTGAAACCCATTTGCTCAGAGATGATGACACACAAGATGCTAAAAAACAATTTGTCTGCACTCCCATAGAAAATATAAGCAACATCAAGAGCCTTTGTACATTTAAAACCAAAACCCATCCTCTCTRAAACCTCCTAAATAGTACCATGTAGAATTCTTACTAATATTGCAACTACTCATGTTCCCCTAGTTCATATGGGTAGTATCAATAAAATATTCTCCCCTGAGTCAAACCTTTGCAAAGGTATTCACTTAAAGAATTACCTACATTAGAAACATTAACCTTGGTGCTCAGCATGTTCTGCAGTTTCTGATCCCGCCAATGACTTTAGAGATTAAAATGTGATTTCTGGAATAAAAAAAAAAAAAAAAGCTAGCATGTTTTACAGAGAAATTTTATATTACAAAGATAATATATTTGTAAAGATTGTATGATTTTACTGATCCTAGAGAAAAAAATAGGTTCCCATAAAGAGTACCTCTAACAAGACAAACTAAATTATTTTAAAAGTTTAGAATCTTTTGCTCTGAAAATGAACAACACAACGTTCCCTACAACAAAGAACAGAATTTAAATGAAGGTTTCATGCTAAATGCTTTGTGTACAAATGGATTTGTGCTCTATTTTTACTGGAGCTTTGCAGTGTTTTGAGAAGACACCAAAAAAAAATGCTCATTCTGGCTTAGGAAATGTGTGSAAAGAGATATCTTTAACCAGAGCAAAGCTTGGTCCATGTTAGCTGAAAATCTATTTAGACCACACACAGTGGTTAATATTTGCCAAAGAATGTAGCATTCTACAGCAACCAGGTCAAAAACACAGTATATCAACTTCCAATRAAGTTAAAAATAATGCAAAAATATTTAACTTAGATCTCCAAGACCTCATCAGCTTTTAATTTAAACGGCTGCTGGGAACAGTATACAAAATCATATTTTAAGAAGTTTTGAAATCTTGGATCATCTTTCATAACAAATAATCCAATAAAACTGAAGTTAACCTCTAAATGAATAATGTCAACTACAATAAGGCAAGAAGTACTTTACAGATACAAGCTAAATATACTGAAACTCTGACTACTTTTGAAACCCAACCAGTGGATTTGCAAAAGAACTGRGTCCCATCCATCTCCCATCGATGCAGCCACAAGGAGAGATGGGATTTTCATCACTGAAGTCAGGGCAATTATTGGGCCCCCATCCTAACTACAGCAGACACTAATGCCTTTCACCACAAAAGGCAGACAGCTCATTAGCATTCACAGGATGAGGAGCTTTTTTGGCTTTGTATGTTTTCTTTCTTAAAATTACCATCTTCTCCACAGCCCCTGTACTTGCTGTAGCTGTGCACATCCATTACTGCACTGTACAGATAGGCAGACCCATTTTCTGCTAAACACTAATATTATTTCAAGTACTTAGAATATTATTATGAAGTTTTGACAGGTTTCCGACAAGACAGGAAGAATATTTCCTGGCACACATAATCCCACAATCATCTAAGGAGGAAAGAACCACAAAAGAAAACAAAAATTAAATTTGCTTTAAACAAACATTTTCTTAGAAGGTTTTCCTTTTGAACGTGATTGAAATTTAAATTAAATTAAAGCTCTGGATCAGAAACAAATTCAAAACATTCTGTGATCCTCCAAAAGAAAACCAATTCTTTTAATATCATATTTTCAGATTCATGTCATASGGGAAGAAGAAATTTGGTTGCAATAAAGACCAATTTAAACTCCCAAGGGAGAAGAAGACATTAGGGTCACCAGACCTCCCAGTCACCATCCTGCTACTCACACATCTTCTCTACCACAACACACACTGCCATGATGTCCCTCGGATTTTTAAATCCTGCCTGCACAAGCTGTGACAGAGATCCYGAGGCAAAAATAAATATATCATATATAATTAAAGACTATACCCATATATTCACAGAAGCAGAGCACTCACTCTCTAATGCCTAAGGAAGAATACAAAAATATGACACTGCCTTGGGATACTCTCCTACTCTCAAACAAGTTTTAAGTTTAGGACATCCAGAGTCAGAGAAGSCATTTGTTGTCTAATGGTTTTCTTCATTGCATTTCCATCTGACCAATTCCTCTTSAATCCATGTAAACTTCAGCAGTCATGAAGCACAGAAAGTTTCAGCTTTGCCATTTCCTTCTGCAGAAGTGATCAAATACAACTTTGAAAGATAAGGGTAGTTTGAACTGGATTTATACATGAAAGAAAGAGCACTCTGATAAAATAATCCAGAACAGCAACAAAAGGCACAAGATCAGAGTTGAATAATGAAAATGATCACATTTAGTCAGTTAAATCATTTAAGTCTTCAGAGAATGAAATTCTATCACCTGGAACAGAAAATTCAATAAAAAATGTTTCATAAATCTGAGCAGAAGCTTTAGGATTTGACTCATTACTGCTACTCATTCTCAACCTTCAAATCTCTCTCGAATATTTCTATGCTCCCAAACAGATCCTCACCACAACTGATGTTATTTGCTGATTCAAAAATTTAAGTGCAGCTGCATAGCACAGCACACTTTTTTTAAACAGAGGAGCAAAACAAAACACATCTCATGAGTAACTCTTAATCTGCCAGCAAATCAATTATAGAAAGCTTCTGTAAAAAGCATCTGAAAATCTGCTTCCAGTCAACACAACTTAGCCATCTGGTTCCCACAGATATCTGCCAGGAATGGGTTTGCAAAACCAAATTAACGGTGATTACACAAAAATATTCGAAATTTAATTTCAGCTTGCCAATCACTTTTATAGCCCTTCACATGCATGTGCAAAGAATCCTCCCCTCACCTCTTTGAAGTTAATGATATGTTTAAGCCACCCCAGAAAAATGGCTGAGGCCACATTTAGCAGATTTGTTTGGAATTAGCTTGGTGGATGTCACTGCAGAGAAACAGGAAGGACACAGCCACTGCTGGGGCTTCACACACCCCTCGGTGAAAAAACAAAGGGAACTCCTCTCCTGCAGTGACTGAAGGGACTGCTTGAAAGCAGAGTGATACCTCTACTTCAACTGCTTTGTTAATCCTGGATTAGCACAATTTTGGACATCAGAGGTGTCAGTTTACCTCCTGACAGTTATTTATTGTGCATCTGTTCACCAACTGTTCCACCACACTTGTTGCCAGTAGCCCCAGTCTATTCTAGATGCTGTTTGTGCAACCATTATAATACTCCTTCTCCACTTTTTTCTCTTTTTTTCCAGTATCCCAAACTGCCAGTTTGTAGAAATTCCCACTGTTTAATGACTACCAATACAAAGTTAATCTTGCAAGGCGCCACTCATCATCTGGCCCTTTTTCAGCAAGCACAATGAAGGATGCTGATAACCACACAGGAGGTACTAACCTTAGACAGATGTGCAAATAAATCCTTCCACATGGGGATAGTGCTGCAATTTTATCCATCTCTATTTTTAAAACCAGGAAAAAATGTACAGAAATATTAGTTTTATGTTTCTTCTTGTAGGACATGCAGTGAATTACAATACGAGGTRTAAATACTTCTCTTTTTAAAACTATCAGAGAGTCTTTAAATCCATGCTTTAAAAAAAAGGCTAATAAAGATAAAGGGATGAAATGAGAAGCACCTGGATTACACTGCAGCCAAAGCCTCATCATTCCAATAACATTGTTCCAATTCCTTTAATTTCTGTTGCAATCGTATTATAGAAGTATATAATTTCATGTGTATCTTGAAACACTGAAATCTCTGGCACTGCTTTTGTTATCAGAACCAGGTTTTAAGGTTCAGAGCTCACATTTCTATTAAATTTTATAATACCTTTTTTCTGAAAAATAAAATATTTTTCTCATAGCTTTTGACTTGAAAAATAATTTTAACAAGTATTTAAATTGATTACTTGGATACCACTTAAAGAGATACCAGAATCTACATGTTATCTTTAGTCTTGGAGGAAAATACATGTGTAACATGTCCTATCACATTAGGAAACCATATAATCATAAAATTTAAAAGCTCTAAGTTTCTGGGTTCTGATCAAAGTAAAACATGAGCACTCCTGTAATGCAAATCAATAATTCAGTACCCCAAAACAGTGCAAATTAATTCACAGAAAGCTGTGATGCTCTAATCGCAGCTCACAATGGATAATAATTTACTTTTGAGACACTGGCTTTAAAATATAAAAAGA